>NC_051068.1:0-300000 GCF_004664715.2 Peromyscus leucopus | reverse complement strand
CAGGCTTTTTGTCACATTCATCTACTTAGGATCAACCTGTACCTGAACTCCAAACATACAAACATGTCCTCATGTTGTAAGAGACATGAGATGGGTAATGCCTAGGGGGTGCTCACCAACCTAAGACAGAGTGCCTGTGTGGCCTGGGCAGGCGTCTCCATGACGGGTAAGGTGACCTGCTGACGTCCCATGCAACCTAAGTCAGAAGTTCATTTATTAGTAAAAGGGGGACCTGTAGGTCCCTGGGCCCTGTTTTGGATAACTGTTGCCTTGCTTGCTGACCTTGACCTTGATATCCTCCCTATGCTAATTCCTTCCCGGGTTTCACCCTCCTCAATGCTTAAGGGAAGTTCCTTGTCTGTGTATCCTGCATAAAGGGCGTTAACAGCTTAGATGGAAGATTGTAAAACATCAGTAGTGAACTTCTGCCCTCCAGGGTTCTCCCGTTGTGCTGTAAGCCTGTATTTAAGACCTCCCTCCTCCTTCAATAAACGCAATCGGCATGAAAAAAAAAAAAAAAGAATTCCAGTCCTCAGGCTGGAGTGGTGGCTCAGAGGTTAAAAAAAAAAAAAAGAAAGAAAGAAAAAAAAGTAAGAGACATATATAAAGGACAGTGTAAAAGAGTGCTATCTTGACTAATGGCAGAAGCTCATGGCACTGAGTATCATCTGCTACTAAGTAAAATGTGATGAATAATTTCTTGAACTTAACTATAATACAGTAAACATGCATGCAATTCTCCAAAAGAAGGCTCATCTGTGGGTTGCAACCCTGTTTGGCATATCAGATATTTACATTACAATTTATAACACTACCAAAATTACAATTATGAAGTAGCAGTGAAATAATTTTATAGTTGGTGGTCACCACACCATGAGGAAATGTATTAAAGGGTTGCAGCATTAGGAAGGTTGAGAACCACTGCAAGGGTTTATAAAACTTGTAGTTTATAAAGCTTATAAGAGCTTGAGAAGTCCATAGCTTTCAAATACTACAAGTTCATTCAAAGCAAGATCTAATAAAATGAGGTTGTATCTTAACTAGATACTCAGTATCACTGCAAAACAAAAAGATACTAAAATTTAAACATTAAAAATCTATTCAAAGAACTACCTCTTAGGAAAGAAAGATAAATGAGTGGGGGGAGTAGAAAAGGGTAGTAGTTCATACAGCTATGCTGACTTCATAGTCAAGCCTATAACTATAATTTGTGTATTTTCCCACATGTATGTTACACATCAATTTGAAATATTTTTAATTTGTATTAGCTGAAAGATTGCTTAAAGTATTATCCAGTTTCAAACATTTTCCACAAAAGAATCTAGCCCTACTTTATTCTACTTTGTTCAACATGGCAAAGAGCTGTATGTGTCAACCAGATTCCTGAAACATAGCTGAGCCAGATTAGGGTGATAAAAGTACAATATCATCAATAGTTTACTTTAAATATATTATACTAAATTAAATAAACACTTTGTTTTTTACTTTTTAAAAAATGTGGCTACTATAAAACTTAAATTCCGATCCTGCCCCCGACTTCCCTTCTGGACCAGAGGTGAGTATCTGGGCCCAACCCAGACCCCATCCCTGGGCACCAGCCACTCTGGGAAGACCTGCCCAACTTGGCCCCAGATTCTGGCCACCGGGCAGGTCCCCTTCTAGCCCCACCGGGAGGGATTCCCTTTTCCAAGCCCCCCGACAGACCCTGCAATCTCCGTGCCCTGCCCCCACGCCCATCTGCCCGAGACCCCAGCCACTTCTTGAGACTTAGAGACTGGCCCCCAGCTCCCATCCTGCTCCCGACTTCCCTTCTGGACCAGAGGTGAGTATCCGGGCCCAACCTGGACCCCATCCCTGGGCACCAGCCACTCTGGGAATACCTGCCCAACTTGGCCCCAGGTTCTGGCCACCGGGCAGGTCCCCTTCTAGCCCCACTGGGAGGGATCCCCTTCTCCAAGTCCCCCCACCCAGCAGCCCCTGTAATCTCCACGCCCTGCCCCCATGCCCATCTGCCCGAGACCCCAGCCACCTCCTGAGACTTAGGGACCGGCACCCAGCTCCCATCCTGCTCCCGACTTCCCTTCTGGACCAGAGACTTCCGGTCCAGATAAGAGCTTCCATCCTGCCCTGGAGTTCCCATTTGGACAAGAGAACTCCCATCTGGACAAGAGAGAGAGACTTCCTGAATCTGTCAGCTCTTTCTGAACCAAGTACACTGATAAGACCAAGAAGGAACCACAAGGAGATGGGCAGACGTCAAGGCAGAAGTACATACAACAAAATGAAGAGCAATACAGCATCACCAGAACCTAGCCTGCCTCCAACATCTAGATCTGAACATCAAAAATTGGAAGAAGCAGAAGAAAGTAGCCTTATGAGTAACATGATGAAGAAGGTAGAGGCTTGTGTAGAGGAAAAGACAAGAAAATTGGAAGAACGCTGTAAACAACTAGAGGAAAAGGCAAACAAATTAGAAGAAAACAATAAAGTCCTGCAAGAAAACAATCAAGTCCTGGAAAAAAACAATAAAGTACTGGAAGAAAACAATAAAGTACTGGAAAAAAACAATAAAGTACTGAAAGAAAATCATGAAAAAGCAATGAAACAAACAAAGGAAACAGTCCAAGACCTGAAAAGGGAAATTGAAAAAATAAAGAAGACATAAACAGAGGGAATGCTGGAAATAGAAAACCTGAGTAAAAGATCGGGAACTTCAGATGCAAGTATAACCAACAGAATGCAAGAGATGGAAGAGAGGATCTCTGGCATTGAAGATACCAGAAGTAGAAGAAATAGTTTCATCAGTCGAAGGAAACACTAAAGCCAACAAAGTCATGAACCAAAATGTCCGAGAAATTTGGGACACCATGAAAAGACCAAACTTATGAATTATAGGCATAGAAGAAGGTGAAGAATACCAACTCAAAGGCACAGATAATATATTCAACAAAATTATAGAAGAAAACTTTCCCAACTTAAAGAAGGAAATGCCTATGAAGATACAAGAAGCCTATAGAACACCAAACAGACTAGCCTCCCAAAAAAAGTCCCCTCGACACATAATAATTAAACAACTAAATGTACAGAATAAAGAAAGAATATTAAGAGCAGCAAGGAAAAAGGCCAAGTGACCTATAAAGGTAAACCCATCAGAATAACACCCGACTTCTCAATGGAGACATTGAAAGCCAGAAGGACCTGGACAGATGTAATGCAGACACTAAGAGACCATGGATGTCAGCCCAGACTAACATACCCAGCAAAACTTTCAATCATCATAGACGGAAGGAACAAGACATTTGAAGACAAAGCCAGATTTAAACAATACCTATCCACAAACCCAGCCCTACAGAAAGCACTAGAAGGAAAATGCCAACCGAAGGAAGTCAGATACACACTCGAAAACACAGGCAATAGATAAAGCCACAACAGTAAACCCCAAAGAAGAGAAGTACACACACACTACCACCAAAAATAACAGGGATGAGCAATCATTGGTCGTTAATATCCCTTAATATCAACGGACTTAATTCGCCTATAAAAAGACATAGACTTACAGAATGGATACGAAAGCAGGACCCATCTTTCTGCTGCATACAAGAAACACATCTCAAATTCAAAGACAGACACTACCTAAGAATAAAAAGCTGGGAAAAGACTTCCCAATGAAATGGTCTTAAGAAACAAGCAGGTGTAGCCATCCTGATATCTAACAAAATAGACTTCAAACTAAAATCAATCAAAAGAGATCAAGAAGGGCATTACATCCTCATCACAGGAATGATCCACCAAGATGAAGTTTCAATTCTGAACATATATGCCCCAAACACAAGGGCACCCACATATGTAAAAGAAACATTACTAAAGCTTAAACCTCATATAAAACCCCACACATTAATAGTGGGAGATCTCAACACACCACTTTCACCAATGGACAGATCTCCCAAATCAAAACTTAACAGAGAAATAAGGGACTTAACTGATGTCATGACCCAATTGGACCTAATAGATATCTACAGAACATTCCATCCTAACAAGAAAGAATATACCTGCTTCTCAGCACCCCATGGAACTTTCTCTAAAATCGACCACATACTTGGAAACAAAGCAAATCTCAACAGATACAAAACAATTAGAATAACCTCCTGTGTTCTATCAGACCACCATGGTTTAAAGTTAGATTTCAACAACAACAAAAACTACAGAAAACCTACAACCTCATGGAAACTGAATAATGCTCACCTGAATCACCAATGGGTTAAGGAAGAAATAAAGAAAGAAATTAAAGACTTCCTAGAGATCAATGAAAATGAAGACACCACATACCCAAATTTATGGGACACTATGAAAGCAGTGCTAAGAGGGAAATTCATAGCACTAAATGCCCACATAAAGAAGTTGGAGAAATCCCACACTAGTGACTTAACAGCACACCTGAAAGCTCTAGAACAAGAAGAAGCAAAGTCTCCCAGGAAGAATAGACGCCAGGAAATTATCAAAGTGAGAGGTAAAATTAATAAATTAGAAACTAAGAGAATAATACAAAAAATTAATGAAACAAAGAGTTGGTTCTTTGAGAAAATCAACAAGATAGACAAGCCCTTATTCAAACTAACCAAAAGACAGAGAGAGAGAATCCAAATCAACAAAATCAGAAATGAAAAGGGGGACATAACAACAGACATCGAGGAAATCCAGAGAATTATAAGGTCATATTTTAAAAACCTCTACTCCACAAAACTGGAAAACCTAAAAGAAATGGACATTTTTCTGGATAGGTACCACATACCTAAGTTAAATCAAGACCAGATAAACTATTTAAATAGTCCAACAACCCCTAAGGAAATAGAAACAGCCATTAAAAGTCTCCCAACCAAAAAAAGCCCAGGACCAGATGGTTTCAGCGCAGAATTCTACCAGATCTTCAAAGAAGAGTTAATACCAATACTCTCTAAATCGTTCCACATAATAGAAACAGAAGGAACATTCCCAAACTCCTTCTATGAGGCTACAATTACCCTGATTCCTAAACCAAACAAGGATGCAACAAAGAAAGAGAACTACAGACCGATCTCCCTCATGAACATTGATGCAAAAATACTCAATAAAATACTGGCAAACAGACTCCAAGAACACATCAGAACAATTATCCACCATGATCAAGTAGGCTTCATCAACATACGAAAGTCCATCAATGTAATACACTATATAAACAAACGCAAAGAAAAAAACCAAATGATCATCTCACTAGATGCAGAAAAGGCATTTGACAAAATCCAACACCCCTTCATGATAAAAGTCTTGGAGCGATCAGGAATACAGGGAACATACCTAAACATAATAAAGGCAATATACAGCAAGCCAACAGCCAACATCAAATTAAATGGAGAGAAACTCAAAGCAATTCCACTAAAATCAGGAACTAGGCAAGGCTGTCCACTCTCCCCATACTTATTCAATATTGTACTTGAAGTTCTAGCCAGAGCAATAAGACAACATAGGAGATTAAGGGGATACAAATTGGAAAGGAAGAAGTCAAGCTTTCCCTATTTGCAGATGACATGATAGTATACTTGAGTGACCCCAAATATTCCACCCAGGAATTGATAAAGCTTATAAAAACCTTCAGCAACATAGCAGGATACAAGATCAACTCAAAAAAATCAGTAGCCCTCCTATATACAATGAACAAAGAAGCTGAGAAGGCAATTATAGATACATCACCCTTTACAATAGCCACAAATGACATAAAATACCTTGGGGTAGCACTAACCAAGCAAGTGAAGGACCTATATGACAAGAACTTTAAGTCCCTGAAAAAAGAAATTAAAGAAGATGTCAGAAAATGGAAAGATCTCCCATGCTCATGGATAGGCAGGGTTAACATAGTAAAAATGGCAATCTTACCAAAAGCAATCTACAGATTCAATGCAATCCCCATCAAAATACCAACACAATTCTTCACAAACCTGGAAAGAATAATACTCAACTTCATATGGAAAAACAAAAAACCCAGGATAGCCAAAAGAATCCTGTGGTGGTAATCTAATTGTACTGAAATGTGATTTTGATTGTATGTTAATAAATAAAGTTGTCCGGGGGTCAGAACTATTAGAGCCATAGGAAGAGTGTGGCGGTGGTGGCACATGCCTTTAATCCCATAGATCTCTGTGTGTTCAGGGATACAGCCAGCATTGGAGACATATGCCTTTAAGACCTAGGGGGCTGTACATTCAGACAGTGACGAGGCAGTCATGTGTTTGGGTTTACAACCAATGAGAAGGCAGAACAACATACTATAAAAAAAATGAACAGACAGGAAGTAGCTCTCTTTCGGGAAGCTGGGACACCGCAGTCGGAAGGGTGAGATTTTAGCTCTGAGCTCTGACCTCTCGGCTTTCTCTTTTACATTGTTTCTTATTTAATAAGATGGTTGGTTACATCTATATCTGGCGGCCAACGTGACAAGAATCCATTAAAAACTGCTTGGCTTGGCGGCAGGTCCGCTTTCCCGCAAGGGCGGCCGCTGGCAGTGATCGGCTTCTTAGTCCGAGTGGTGACTTCTTAGCCTGGGTCTAGGTCTGCTTGACCTCAGGCTGGACTATCAGTGAGCTGCTTGCTTAAATCCTGCTTGCTTAAAGCCGGTGCTACAAACAACTCAGACCTGCCCTGACGAACAGGGCCCTGCTTGTAAAGCCAACACACATGGTCGGAGCTTAAGTAAGCCAGACCCAAGCCTTGACTCGGCACAAGAGGGAACACGTGGCTGGATTTAAGCTTTAGCCGGCTACGCTTTCTTGTGTGTTCTCTCTTTCCTCTCTCTCTCTCTCTCTCTCTCTGGATTTACACCTGGGACACTAGGTGGCTGCTTTGAAAATCCCCTTGGATTTCTACTGTTCTACGCAGATTTGGTAAGTCATAACATATCAGATATTTTAAAGGAAACTATCTAAAAGAGAATTTTTTCCACATTAAAAAACAAATGGGTTTGATGTGTACATTGGAAGAAAATTGGTTTTTGTTTGAAATTTTAGGCAGTCTGATAATGGAACAACTATATAACATTAGTATTGGTGGAATTATGCACCTTATCACTATGTTAATCCACATTTTAATATTTAAAAAGATAGTCAATTTAAGTGCCAGGATAACAGCTTTAGAAGAACTTGTTAAACCTGTAAAAATTCAGACAGAAGAAATTAACAGTGAAGTTGTTTCAAGTCAGGATCATAAGGTTGTAGAAAGAAAGCCTGTTTTCACACAGTCACCCTTAATTTATCCTGTAACCGTACAGCAGATGCCTGATCAAATGGCTACACAAAATATTTGGGCTCCAATTGAAATGTTGAATTTAAAAAGGTTTAAGGAGGCAATAGTATCTTATGGCATGCATTCCCCATATGTAAAGCAAATGTTAAACTCTTGGTCAACATATAATAGGATAGTACCACAGGACTGGCGGGACCTTGCACAAGGTGTTCTGGAACCCAGCCAGAGACTTCAATTTCTGACTTGGTTTAAGGAGGAGGCTAAAAACATAGAAAAACAATGGAGGGATAAAGGAATACAAGTTTGCCAGGATCAGCTTATTAGAGAAGGCCAATATGCTTCAGTACAAACACAATGTTTATATGATGTCCAAACCCTAATTTTATGTCGAACGGCAGCCTTGAATGCATGGGACAGAGTTGAGGAACCAGGAAAAAAATCTGAGTCATTTACAAAGGTGATGCAAGGCCCAAAAGAGTCTTTTACAGATTTTTTACAAAGACTGGCTTCAGCAGTAAGAGAATGGTCTCGGATTCAGAAGCTGGCAAGGCAATAATTGAATCTTTGGCCTTTGAGAATGCGAATGCAGCATGCAAAAGAATAATCAGGCCATTAAGGGCAAGATCTGCACCTATGGAAGATTGGATTAGAGAAACAATTAATGTTGAAGCTGATGAGCATGATGATACATGGGTAGGAGAAGTAATTTCAAAAGGTTTGAGGAGTGTTAGATGTTTTGGATGTGGAAAGCAAGGACATTTGAAAAGGGATTGTAGACAGGTCATTCTGAGAAACAATGTTTCTTCAAGGAACAATGGCAACAGAATGCCTCTTCCTTCTGGAGTATGCAGAAGGTGTGGTAAGGGAAAACACTGGACCAACGAATGTAGATCAACAAAGGACAGGCAGGGTAATCCTTTGCCTCAGCCTTCGGGAAACTACCAGAGGGGCCTCGGGCAGGCCCCCCATTGCAAATCCAGTTCAAACCTTTCCTGCAGCCATAGAGGAAATGCCTGCTCTGGAGAGCGATTAAATAACCAAATGCCTATTGGAATAAATCATGCTGGTCAGGATGATGAAACAGAGAGAATAGAAAATTCAGGAGAAAACATAAAGAAAATTTTTTGGCAAACTTTTATTAATGAACAAAGACCAAAATTAACGATAAAAATAAATGGCGTTTTGTTGTCTGGTCTGGTAGACACAGATGCGGACATTACCATAATTGCACCAGAATTTTGGCATCCAACTTGGCCTCTTCAGGAGGTAAACGTTCAACTGTTAGGAATTGGGACATTATCTCAGGTGAAACAGAGTGCAAGATGGCTCGAATGTATAGGTCCAGAAGGACAGAGAGGAAAATTAAAACCATATGTGGCTAACATAACTATGAACCTGTGGGGTCGAGACTTGTTGCAACAATGGAATACTCAGATTAACATCCCTCCAATCTCAGAAACAAATCATAAACTAACACATGTTACTGAGAGAAATATTAGAAGATATTATTCTAATGAGTGGTCACCAGCCATCCATATTATACAAGAACAGGGCACAATAACTGGTGATCTTCCAAAGACACCAACAGCTCTACCTTTAAAATGGTTAACAGACAAGCCTGTATGGGTCCAACAATGGCCTTTAACAACAGAGAAACTCCAGGCTTTAGAAGAGCTGGTAGAAGAACAGTTAAATGCTCATCATATTGAAGAATCAACCAGCCCTTGGAATTCTCCTGTATTTGTTATTAAAAAGAAATCTGGTAAATGGAGAATGGTAACAGACCTTAGAGCAATTAATAAAGTAATTCAGCCAATGGGCTCTCTACAATCTGGAATGCCTTTGCCTACTCTGTTACCAAAAGGATGGCCTCTCATAGTTATTGATTTAAAAGACTGTTTCTTTTCAATACCCTTACAAGAAAAAGACAAAGAAAGATTTACTTTTACAGTGCCTACTGAAATGTGATTTTATTTGTATGTTAATAAATAAAGTTGCCTGGGGGTCAGAGCTAATAACAAGCCATAGCAGAAGCTGGGCAGTGGTGGTGCATGCCCTTAATCCCAGCTCTTGGGAGGCAGAGCTAAGCAGGTCGCTGTGTGTTCAAGGATACAGCCAGCATGGAGATACACGCCTTTAATCTCAATACCAACCACAGAAGACCTGGAGGTCTGTACAGACAGGCAGTGACGAGATCATGTGGTTGGGTTTACAACCAATGAGAAGGCAGAATAGAAAGTCTATAAAAAAGACAAACAGACAGGAAGTAGCTGGCTTGCTGAGAAGGACAGAAGCGACAGTGAAGGGTAAGGTTTTTAGCTCTTAGCTATTGCTCTGACCTCTTGGGCTTTCACCTTTGCATTGGCTCTGTGTTTCTTATTTAATAAGACAGTTACACCTACACCTCCCAAAAGTAATGCCTTTTAATTTATGATAAATATATCACCTGAAATAATTAACTGTGAAAGGTGCATTATTAAATTCAAATTAGAACATGTTTTCATCCCTGGACTTGGTTGGGTTTTCATTACACCAAAGAAAGTTGTACCACTCCATCAAACACTGACTCCATACTGAACAACAAACTAACCTGCTCACTTTGAATGACCTGGCAAATACAAGGTTTACAAAAAACATGTGCACAATGTGTTATCACAGGAACTGTTAATGAATCCAGGCAAACTGCGCATTCTTCATCTGAACCAGAGCTCAGAATTAACTTCATCTTCTTTATTAATGCCTTTCTCAGTTCTTCAGGTGTATTATTTCCTAGAAAAAAAAAAAAAGAGGCTCAAAAATTAATTGCAAAACGAACTTTGTAATGTAACTAGAATAGTTTATCTTCCATAAGGAACTTTGCTTAGTTATCTTTCATCTTTATTCTGGCACCTGCAAAACATACCATAAATTTGGAATTCAAGAAAAACTCAGAAGATGCCATCTCACTTGATACACATCACATAATATCTGCCACAATAGCAGCATATGAGAAAGAACTAGTGTGAACGTTCTTCTGGAAATTATGCAAAGACATCATACTTCCACTTCATTCATAAAAAAATTCTTGGAGTCAGAAAGATTGCTCAGCAGGTAAGGATACCTGCCCCATGCTTGACAACATGACCCACATGGAATGGAAAGAACTGACTCTTGCAAGTTGTCCTTTGACTTCCACAAATGCATGCATGCATATACATATACAAATACATAAAGGTGCTAATTTTTAAAAATCTTAACTAGTTGAGTGATGGTGGTGTACGCCTTTAATCCCAGCACTTGGGAGCCAGAGGCAGGTGGATCTCAATGAGTTTGAGGCCAGCCTGGTCTACAAAGTGAGTTCCAGGACAGCCAGTATTGTTACTCAGAAAAATCCTGTCTCAATTAAAAAAAACAAAAACAAAATTTTGTTTTTGTTTGTTTTTTGTTTTTCTTTTTTTTTTTTTTTTTTTTTTTGGTTTTTCGAGACAGGGTTTCTCTGTGTAGCTTTGCGCTGTTCGTGGAACTCACTTGGTAGCCCAGGCTGGCCTCGAACTCACAGAGATCCCCTGCCTCTGCCTCCCGAGTGCTGGGATTAAAGGCGTGCGCCGCCGCCGCCACCACCACCCGGCTCTGTTTTTTGTTTTTCGAGAAGGGCTTCTCTGTGTAGCTTTGCGCCTTTCCTGGAACTTACTTGGTAGTCCAGGCTGGCTTCAAACTCACAGAGATCCACCTAGCTCTGCCTCCCGAGTGCTGGAATTAAAGGCGTGTGCCACCACCACCCGGCAACAAAAAAATCTTAACTAAAGTAAGGCATAAATAGCAAAGTTACAGACCAAATTCAAGTCATATAAAAATATGTCCTTCTGATTGAACTATTTAGCAAATATAATGTTATAAACCAATCACATTTCCTTACCGGAAAGACCACTTGAAGACATTCCATTTGTAAGAAGATGAGTATGACAACAAATCTGCCGCAATCTAAGCAGAAGACCCAAAACATCTGCATAGTGTGCAAGAACAGTCCCTTCAGTAAAATACCTAGAGATAAAATGTCAAACTATCAACATCTCTAAACAAGAATAAAAACAAAAGCTACCTCATCTTTAATAAAACCAAGAAAAAACATCAGCTAGGAAAATGTAAATAAGCACTACATTCCTCAGCTGGTTCTTCAAAATAAGAGGCACAATGAAAGGGAAATTAGTGTCTCTCATGAGAAAACAGAAATAGGGTATATGCATGGTGACCTGAATTTTCTAGTCCAATTTATACACACACACACACACACACACACACACACACACACACACACGGTGGGGGGTGAGGGGAGGTTGTGGCACAATACTCAATTTTATAAGCAATTATAATGCTTGATGTGTTGTATAAACATCAATAAAACCTAGAAGAATTCACATGTGACTCCTATGAATAAGAAAACTGTGTATTTCTTCATGGCCTTGGACATAGCTAGGACCTTTATATGAATCTGGACAAACAGCTAGGCCAGAAAGAACTCAAGATAGTCAAATATTGAATAACCAACATAGAGAAAACAAAGGTAGTGAAAGAAAACTCACTAGAAAAAAATAAAAATTATGACTGTGAGCACTGCTGCAATTTAACATCACTCAAGAAAACAACTCTCACCAAAGAATAAGAGTTCATGGCAAAGATAAAGAGACTTTACAAGATGCAGCATATCAACACAAGAGATCCAAGACAAACCTGAGTATAACAAAGAAAAGGAAATCACCTGAGAAAGGAAGAGTCACACTATGTCTTAGTTACGGTTTCTATTGCTGTGAAGAGACACCATATGTAGCTGGAATTTTCCTGTATCCTACCCAGCCCTGCAGCCAGTCAGACTCAAATAAACATACATAGGGTTATATTAATTACAAACTGTGGCTCATATGGCCTATGGCTCAAGCTTCTTGCTAGCTAGCTCTTAACTAAACTCAGCCCATTTCTATTAATCTATATGTTGCCCCATGTTCCATGGCTTTATCTGTGTGCCATTACATGCTGCTCCCTGGTCAGTGGGATGGTGTCTCCTCCGCCTCTGCCTTTCTTCTTCCTGTCTCTCTGCTGGATTCCCCGCCTGCCTCTAGGCTGCCTTGTCATAGGCCAAACAGCTTTATTTATCAACTAGTCAAAGCAACACATATTCACAGCATACAGAAAGAAATCCCACAGCAACCATGGCCATGGCAACTCTTATAAAGAAAAACATTTCATTGGGGCTGGCTTACAGTTCAAAGGTTTAGTCCATTGTTATGGCAAATAGCATGGTGGCAGGAAAGCAGACAGAGAGAGGTAGCTGAGAGTTCTACATGCAGATCAGCAGACAGCAGGAAGAGAGTGCCACACTGGGCCTGGCTTGAGCATCTGAGACCTCAATACCCACCTCCACAGTGACACACTTCCTCCAGCAAGGCCACATCTACTCAAACGGGGCCTCACCTCCTAATAGTGCCACTCCCACTGAGCCTATGGGGCCATTTTTATTCAAATTATGACACACTAAAACCACTGACAAAGCCATATGAAAGGAAATGGGACTGAGAAAACAAAAATTAGTTATAAAGGATTATAAAAAAATCAATACCAATAAAAAGCAGATAAAAGACATGTAAAAGACACAACCCCCCCCCAAAAAAAAGAACAAAAAAAGTACATTTTCTTTTTAAAAAAGCGTAAGGGAGGGATACATACACAGAATCCAAAGATTTAAATGGTGCTATTGTTTGGCTGGAACTTCCAGCTCATTTCTGCAAAAGCACCATTCCTCTCTCTCCAAACCCCTCCCTTACAGAGAATCTCCAACAAAGAAAAACTGCCAAAAAGCCCAGTTCTGCATTCTTGGAGGCTATGGAAGCTCATCCCCTGAAGCTGCCAGTGGCCCAAGTTCCCATTTATATAATTGGGCATAAACCCAGCCTGTGGCAGACACGTCATCACCACTCACCTACAGGGTACATAAGCGCCCTGCTTTAGTTTAGCCATGTGACTTTCTCCTGCCCCTTCTCCCACCTCGATCTCTGGTGGCTGGAGGACTCTCTCAGGAGTTGTTTTGCTCAAAATAAACCTGTTCTTTTACTTTTTCAATTTGGTTTGATCTGGATTACTGCTTCGTCAGAGAAACCTATTATGGGGTACAGAAAATCTATTATCTTCATGTAGGAAACCTGGGAAGAGTTGAACCTTCATGCAGGTGTGCGGGCGCCATGGGCCCTGGCCCCCGACTGTGAGTGGCTGCGGCCTTGCTTGCTGACCTTGATCAGATGTCCTCCCTATTCAGATTCCCTGCCGGTATCCACCCTTCTGAATGCTTAAGGGAAGTTCCTTGTTTGTGTATCCTGCATTTTGGGCGTTAACTACTTAGATGCAAGAATGTAGAACATTGGGTCTGGAATGTAGATCATTGATAGCGAACTTCTGCCCTCCGGGGGTTCTTCCATTTGTGCTGTAAGCCTGTATTTAAGGTTTCTTCCCTCTTTCAATAAACGGCATTCGACATCCAATCGTGACGAATGACTCGCTGTCTCTTGTCTCTATTTTTAATCCACAGCCCTTTGCTCGGACATGGACTCAGATTTTATTACAACAGCATGTCTCAGTACAAATCACTGGCCACAATTGGCAAACTTGATTTCCAAATTCTCAAAAATTGTTAACTGTGACTGCTACAAACAAGTGAGTCTCAAACACTTTATACCTAAATTTGCTCTGTTACACTTCCAGAGTCCCTTACCTCTAAATCTCTACTTCTTTGCTCCCAAAAATCTTTTATTCCTATGATTTCTTTGCATACTTCTCTATGTCTTAAAATTATACTGCAAATTCTTATTTCAGGACTTGTAAGTTGCTCATCTGGCAAGGTTTAAAATCTATATAATTTATAACAAAGTCTATTTCCTTCAGAAAGTTTTGTTTGTCTCATTGTTAGAAAAGTTCTGTTTCATATGTATGTATGGATCTGTGCCTGTATGTTTTCTTGTGGACATGGGAGCCACACAGAATTACTTCAGGTTCAGCTGGGTATGTAAATGTATGTGGTCACTGCATGCTTGCTTCTGATTGGTCTTGCCTGCCTGAGTTTACATGTCCTGTGTATCTTTGTGATAGCTCAGCTTTTACTATTGCAACTAGATATCTGGGCTCAGAATCTGCCTCTGGACTTTCTGGCCACTGAATCTGTTGTAATGAGAGATTCATATGTCATTTGGGAATAAATAATATGAAAGTTATTTTATGATGTTCTACCTTATTAAAAAAACAGGTAAGGGAATTGGGTATGGTTAAAAATCTGTAATAAAATGTTAACTTAGAACTTGTAACTCCAAATTAAAACTGTTCTGGGAAACAACATGTAATTTGCCACCATCTTAGTAAGTACAGCAATGTGGGCAGTTGGCATTTTAACTAGGGTTGGAAAAGGGGGAGTACATGTGACTTCGCTGCCATCTTGATTAGTGACCACATGCAGTGAGCCTACCAAGGAGTCAACAGGTCTCCAAGATACTTTGGATTAAGATGGATTTTTGTATGATTTCTGTCCTGTCCTGAAAACAAGGTTTATGAAAGACAAGATTTAAAACAAGGCTAGTTTAAGGAGTTAATAAAGCTACACCTCCATGTATTCATGTACAGGGATGTATCTTGCTGGCAGACAGATTTTGTAACATAAGAGTAATCCACTTGGTATTTATCTTAGAGACACTAAATTCTTTACACTGTTGAGACTTGGTTTTGCCTTCTATAAATTATGGTTGTGCTCTATGTCTTAATTCTTGAAATAAGAACTTGAGACCACAACTAAACACCAGAGAGTGATGTATTCCTATCTTATGATGCAGTACGATGGTGGCCTAAGCAGTCTGGAAAGGGTCTCTCCTTACCTAAGTTTTAATCAGGCTAACAAAGACTGATTTAGGAATCTATTTCTAACCTCCTTGGTTTTACTAACATTGTTAAGCTGTAGCTAGTCTGGTAAATTAAATCATAAAGAAAACTGTTGTGTTCTATAATGGTGTACTATAAAAGGATCAGAAAAGATCCCCGTCTCTTTGTGGACTGTGTTTATGAGTTAAAAGTCTTATCTTGATATTAGAAGAGCTTCAATTCATAAATTGTTATTTCTTAAGGCTAAATTTAACAGGGATAAAGCTATAAAATCCTAATCTTATAAGACATACAAGTTAACCTTCAGTCAATTCATAAAGGATCAACTTCTTTGAGATGTTCAGAATTAGCTTATATATATGTTCTCAAAGTTAAGCCTAAAACAAGTAACTAAAACAAATAACATTTGTCTAGTTTAGATATATCTTGCAGATAATGATCCTCAAACACGCCAAAGATCTGAGAATATGGCATTTAAAATGTTTATTAAAAAAGCTTTTCATAATAGAGACATGCCAGATCCTGGTAGCACCCTTATCTCCTCCAAAGAAGGATGGGAGCAGAACTTCCACTTGGAGCTTATAAATATAGCAAATCCAGTCACACAGCAGAAAAAAAAAAAAAAAAAAAAAAAAAAAAAAAAAAACTGCCTTTCACTTCAGCTGCTGTCAGGACCCTCTCCAGACTGTGGACAAGTAGAGCACTGGGGAATTGATTGGCCCACTTTGCCAAAACAATGTAGGCCAGTCTGCTCAAGTTCCTACTCCACAGGTAAGTCTGTCAGATCTTCTGGGCTAGGCATCTGAAGACTAATACTGCCCTAGGACCTCTGTTCCCAATCATCATGGAGGAACCTGGTGTAGCTGTCTAGGTAGCCAGTAAGTCCCTGTCATTTTAATAGATTGGGAAGCTGTTTCACTTCTGCTTACTCAGGTGAAATTTATCCTTCTCAGATCTGATGGTGTTTGATGACTAGGCTACTGATAGCTTCACCAGTTTAACAGCTCTCTTTCTGACCCCCAAGGCTACAACTATGTTGGTAATTCATTAGTTTATTAGTTCATTTTCTTGCTAAAAAAAGCAGACAAGTTTGCCTTGTTCACAGGCTTCATAGTAAAGGATAAACATGTTTCAGATGTAACATTACACTAAAGGAACACAAAAAATGATTTAAGATATATAAATGCAAGTTGTAAAGGCATAAGTAAATGGTATAAGGTGTGAGAAGATGTTTCAGGCTTCTGTCCCCTTTCTATACTATTATTACCCTGGAATTTCAGAGATTCATAGTTTTAGCTATGAATTGATAAGTGAAGTTATGATAAACTGATAGAGCATGGACTATTTACTGTAGAGGTATTTCCTCCACCTTGGGCTATAGGGCCAGAAGAAGGTGTTACTTCTTGCCTGTTAAAAGGAAAAGCCCCTTCTCCCTGCTGCCTGCTTCCTGGTCTGATCAAACTGCCAGGTGAATTCACTCCATGTCAGAACAGAGGACGACTTCAGCTGTTGTGTATTCATGAGTGTATTTCCTCAACTTATATCTTAATAAATCCCTGTTACCCAATAAATAGACTCACCTGGATTGATCTTAACAAGTGGTGCCTATGTGAAAAAAAGACCCCACACTCCCTGTGGCTCCTGCCCAACAGCCTCTGCAGCAGTGGCAGCAGGTTTGGTCAGAGGCTGTGCTCACTGCAATCCTGCCTCGATAACACCCCCTTCCCCAGTCGCTTGGTCCTAACCACATGGATCTGAGCACCACTCGCCCCCACTGGGGCTACTCATGTGACCAAACCCTAACACATGTGGGCAGCTGCTGGTGAGTTTCTCTGCCAAGCGCAGCCCCCTGTATGCAGCCCAAATACCCCAGGAAATGCCTGACCCCTGCTCAAATGACCACTGCATACAGTAGCTGCATACAGTGGCTCATGCAGCAGTGGTTCTAGTAACCACTGCCAGAAGCATGCACATTCTGCAGCAGATAGAGCACCGTGTCAGAGAAAGGTGACTGTGCTAGGTGTCTTCCTAGTTCTGTGCTTGTAGTGACTGGATCCATTACAGCCCCCCACCAGGTTAGAGATTACCAGCAGACTGTTCCTTTACTTTTAAAACTGTTCCTTTACTTTTAAAACTGTTCAGTGTAGCCTACTAAAAGAAATATTAGGAGATTCTGTCTCATATGGGAAGAGCCGACTGGTGTGCAACAGAAGAAAACCAATAATCTAAGGACCATTGTTATCAAGATTCTATTTCTCTCCATGCTTATTTTTGATTTCTCGGAATCCTTCCTCACATGTCATGTCATCTTAAGATTCAAACTTTCCATTTTGATGTTAATAATGTTCAAGTTTTCCACAGTGAAAATAAGTCTTCTCAATAGCAATGTCTGAAGTCTCCACAAGGAAGATGGGGCCCCACAACAATGACTAATCGGTCCAGAAAGATGACATTATACCTAAGAACATTATCCTGGTAATTCTTCAGGACAGTTCCAGGATGAGATGTTCTATCGTACTTCTACCCAGAATCTCAGACAATCTTACCCATTATTCTGAGACTGGCTGCAGACTCTACGGCTTGTCCTACTGAGACCCAACGATCTAAGCTTTCTTACAGGACCCCACAGAGATACCATCAACCCCTAAACAACAGAAAGCAATTCTAAGAAAACGACACCCCTCTCCCAAAGGTTTCTGTGGTGCTTTTATTTGTGTACCCCAATAAAGCTTATCTGGAGATAAGAGGGAAAAGCCAGCCACTATATTAAACATAGAAGTCAGGCAATGGTAGGACATGCCTTTAATTCTAGCATTTGGGAGGAAGAGAATCATCCAGATCTCTGTGAGTTCAAGAACCAGGTGTGGTGGCACATGCCTTTAATTCCCAGAACTAGTTAACTATAGAGATCTGGAGGTCTGTACGGACAGACAGGAAGTGATAAAGCTGGACCTTGGAGAGAGGAAGTGAGATGCAGGGCACAGAGAGGATATAGGTGTGAGTACACAGGAAGTAGCTCTTTTTGGCTGAGGATTTCCTAGCAGTAAGAACGTGGCTGGCTTTTTTCTGCTTATCTGATCTCTCAGTCTTTACCCCAATATCTGGCTCTGAGTTTTTTAATAATAAGACTGTTTAGCAATTCATCTTACATCTGGCGCCCCAACATTTGTGGCATGAATTCATGAGAAAGCCACTTGCCTGTGGCCTTACAGGCCCTGGCTCACACCTAAGCTGCATGCGGCCAGAGTCTCCATCCCCTGTGGGTCAGAGTCGCTAACCAGCTGGATCCAGATGGCTGGAGCTTTCACTTCTCTCCCACTGTATTGTAGGCTCTCTCTGGATCCCCATCTCAGGCTGATACCCTGTACTAAGTAGCTGTCTTGAAACCTGCTTGGGCTTCTATTGTTCTACCCAGAGGAGTCAGCCTCATATCTGAATCGTCATTTTTGCCAAACTTGCTGAGTCACTTAAGATACCTTAAAGGGAGAAATTAGTTAAAGGAGAAATTTTTCCCATATTAAAAAAAGGGAGACATTTTGGTATCTGTACTTGATAAAACAAAGCAGAGAACTTCAGACCCACACAGAAGAATTTAAAGGTGAACCAGTCTCAGCATTGCATTATATGGTGACAAAGAAACAGCCTAAGGTTTTCAAGCAGTCAACCTTAATCTAGCCAGTAACCTTACAGTAAATGCCAAATGTTCAAGGCTGTGTAAGAACTAACTGGACTCCTGTGGAAATGTTAGATTTGAGGAAATACTAGATTTTAGAAGCTATTCTCATATGGTATGCATTCTACATTTGTAAAGCAGATGTTAAACTCTTAGTCAACTTGTAATAAAACTATCCCTCAAGACTAGAAAGATTTGATTAGAGCTGTCCTAGAGGCTGGTCCCCAGTTAAAATGGAGGACCTAGTGGAAAGAAAAGTCTAAGACTATAGAACAATGAGGCTAGAGGTATTGAAATTTTCCAAAATCAACTTCTTGGAGAAGGCAATTATGCTGATACACAAAGACAATCTTTGTATGATGACCACACCATAATTTTATGCCAAATGGAAGACATGAATGCTTGGGACAGAATTGAAGAAATAGGAAAGAAAACTGAGTCATTTACAAAAGTTATACAGGGCCCAAAAGAAACCTTCACCGATTTCTTACAAAGGCTGTCCTCAGCAGTAAATAGAATAATACCAAATTCAGAGGCTAGAGAGATAATAATTAAATCTCTGGATTTTGAAAATGCTAATGAACAATGCAAAAGGGTACTTAGTCCACTAAAGGCAAGAACAGCACCCTTGCAGGACTGGATCCGAGATACAATTAATATTGAATCTCATGACCATGATGATATGTGGATGGGAGAGGTGATTCCAAGAAGTTTGAAGAAAAATAAAAATGTCAGATACTTTAATTGCGGTAAACAAGGTCACCTAAAAAGGGACTGTAAACAGGGTATTCCTAGAAACAATGGCAACAGAATGCCCCTCCCTTCTGGATTATGCAGAAGGTGTGGCAAAGGCAAACACTGGACTAAGGATTGTAGATCAACAAGGGACAGACAAGGTAATTCTTTTTCTTTGCCACTGGAAAACTCCCTGAAGGGCCTTTCGCAGCACCCCAGGGTAAATTCAGTTCAGTCCTTTCCTGCCATCATAGAAGAAAAATCAGAGCAATTAAATAACCTAAGACATATTATAAAAAACCATTATTGCTTGGGTGATAGAACAGCTATAGGAGAGAGAAAACCAAAAATTCAGGAGAAACAATAAAGTGAATATTTTGGCAAACTTCTATGAATGAGGAAAGACCAAAATTTAAAATACAAATGAATAATGTTCTCATTGAAAGTCTTGTAAACACAACTGTGGGCATAACAAAAATTGCACCAGAATCTTGGCATCCAAATTGGTCTCTTCAGGAAGTAAATGTTCAGCTGTTAGAGACTGGAACATTATCCCAAATGAAACAGAATGAAAGATGGGTCAAATATATAGGGCCAGAAGGACAGAGAGGAAAATTAAAGCCATGCATGGCTAATATAACTAGGAATCTATGGGGCTGTTATTTTAATAAATCAATGGAATGCCCAGATTAACATTCCTCCAACCTCAGAAACTAACATATGTTTCTGAGAAAAATATTCGAAAGTGATATAAAGAACAGCCACCGACCATCTAGATTGTAAAAGAACAGGTAACAAGAGCTGTTGATCTTTCAAAGACACCAACAGCTCTACCTTTAAAATGGTTAACAGACAAGCCTATATGGGTTCAGCAATGGCCTTTAACAACAGAGAAACTACAGGCCTTAGAAGAGCTGGTACAAGAACAGTTAAATGCTCAGCTCCTGTATTTGTTATTTAAAAAAAAAATCTGGTAATTGGAGAATGGTAACAGATCTAAGAGCAATTAACAAAGTAATTCAGCCAATGGGCTCTCTACAATCTGGAATTTCTTTGCCTCCTCTGTTTCCTAAAGGGTTGCTTCTTATAGTTATCAATTTAAAAGACTGTTTCTTCTCAATACCCTTACAAGAAAACAACAGAGAAAAATTTGCCTTCACAGCAGCTACTTATAATAAATAATTCTCAGCCAGTCAAGAGCTATCAATGGAAGGTTCACCCACAGGGAATGTTAAATAGCACAACCCTGGGCCAATATTTTGTATAACAGCAGTTGGAAGTAATATGTAAACAATTTCTCAAATCTATAATTTATCGTTACATGGATGATATTTTACTAGGTAATTCAAATGTAGATACTTTAGAAAGAATATTTGAAGAAGTAAAGAAAATTTTGCCTTGTTGGAGATTACAAATTACTCCTAAAAAGAAACAAAGAGGAGATTCTATTAATTATTTAGGATATAAAATAGGTTTACAAGAAATTAGACCCCAAAAGGTGTAAATTAGGAGAGATTGATTATGGAATCTTAATGACTTTCAAAGATTATTCAGAGACACTTCCCATCTATGGACTGATATTGAGGTAAAAAATGATGAACTGAGTTATTTGTTCAAAACCTTAGAGGGTGACAAGGACTTAAATAGTCCAAAAGAATTAACAGCTGAAGCTGATAGATAATTGGATTTGGTAGAAAAGAAAATACAGGATGCACATGTGGACTGTGTAGATCTAAAGCTTGATTGAATTTTGGTTATTTTACTCTCTAAGCATTCTCCTACAGGAAATTTAATGCAAAGAGAGATATTATATTGGAATGGATATTTCTACCAAATCAACGGAGTAAAAAATTAAAAACTTATGTGGAAAAGATCTCTGACTTGATTTTAAAAGGAAAACTGAGACTTCATCAATTAGCAGGAATAGACCCAGCAGAAATTGTAGTATCTTTAACTAATGATGAAATTGGCAAGTTATGGGCAGAAAGTGAACCGTGGCAAAGAACCTGCAGCATTTTTTTGGGGGAGAGATTAACAACAAACATCCCAAAAGTGATGGAATTAAATATAAAAAGAGCTAACTGGATCCTGCTTCACACTGTATGGGAAACACCCATATATGGAGGCCCTACACTTTATACAGATGCAAACAGTCAAGGAAAGGCAGGTTACAAATCATAAAACTTAAGTGGTTCAAAGTCCTTATAATTCAGTCCAAAATAGGAATTATATGCTATTCTGATGGTATTAATGGATTTTTCAGAACCTTTCAACATAGTTATTGACACTCTATGATAAAAGAGTGGTCTTACATACAGCAGAATTTATCCCTGATGAGTCAGAATTAACTTCACCATTTATTCAATTACAAGATATAATCAGAAATAGGAATTATCCCTTATATATAACTCCTATATGGGTCTGCCAGGACCTGTAGCACAAAATAATGATGAGATCGCTAAGCTATTGATAGGAAATGTGCTGGAGGCCTCAGAATTTCAAAAACATCATGTCAACAGTAAGGGTTTAAAAAAGGATTTTTCCATAACCTGGCAACAAGCCAAATAAATTATAAGAAAATGTCCTACTTGTTCTTTTTACAGTCAAACTCTACTACCAGCAGGATGTAACCCAAAGGTATGTTTTCAATGTCAAGCAGAAATACATTTTAGATAGACAGGTCATCTTCAAATACTTTAGAGATCTGCAGAATATGTCATTTTAAGATGTTTTAATAGCATAGATTTTTTTTCCTTTTTTTTTTTTAATGACTATGAGACATGTCTGCTCCTGGTAGCACCAATCTACTTCAGAGAAGATGATGGCCACTGAAGAAACTCCATATGGAGTATACTTTCTTTGTGGCAAAAGTTAGCCACTGGGCAAGAAAATGCCCTTGTCTCAACTGCTGACGGTATGCTGTCCAAACTGGACAAGCAGGACAAAAAAGAAAGGACTGCTGATTCTTTCCAAGACAAGGTAGGGAAGCTCTTTAGAAAATCCTGCTTCACAGATGAGTCTGTCAGATATGCTAAGACTGTAGGTTGAAGAATGGATGCCCCAATGTAGCAGAGGAACCTTGGGTAACTTCTCCAGGAAGCTAGCTGTTGCTGTCATAATTCGAATTCTTTGGAAGTTGCTTATTTGCAACTTCCTGTTTAACTAGGTAATATTATTTCCTTCTCAGGTCTCTGAGGGAGTTGAAGATTAGATAGTTATAGTTGTAGTTTTCTTGTTAACAATTTCAGAAAAGAAACTCACTAAGAGGTGTCAAGTGTATAAGTTTGAAAGACATCAAAAGATAGTTTTTGGTTGTTAATATAAGTTATGATAGAAAGTGAATTAGGTACATTTTGGACTCACCAAATAGGATAGACAATGGAATATTTTCACTGAATTTGTCATATGCAAATGGACTAGGCATTGTTGATATATTTTTGCCTATATATATAGTATACAGTTATTGTACTCATTGTATATAGTTTTTTCTTATATTAATTATATTTTTTTATTTTAGACACAAAAAAGGGAAATGTGGCAATATTTTATTTGTGCACCCTAATAAAGCTTATTTGTAGATCAGAGGATAAAGCCAGCCACTATGTTAAGCATAGAAGTCGGGCAATGGTAGAACATGCCTTTAATCCTAGCATTTGGGAGGAAGAGATTCATCCGGATCTCTATGAGTTTAAGGCCACACTGAAAACAGAGCCAGGTGTGGTGGCACATGCCTTTCATTATCAGAACTAGTTAACCATAGAGATCTGGAGGTCTGTATAGACAGACAGGAAGTGATAGAGCTGGGCAGAAAGAGGAAGTGATGAAGCTGGATAGAAAGAGGAAGTGAGATGTCAGGGCACAGAAAGGATATAACTGTGAGTACACAGGAAGTAGCTCTTTTTGGCTGAGGATTTCCTAGCAGTAAGAACATGGCTGGCTTTTTTCTGCTTATCTGATCTCTCAGTTTTAACCAAATATCTGGCTCCAGGTTTTTTAATTAATAAGACCATGTAAGATTCATGTTACACATTTTATTTTTCTCAGAGTTGTGGATGGATGGTTATAGGGTTGGGGGTGGAAAAATAAAATCTTGACTCAGTATTCTCCTTGGAAAGAAGAGGGGGAATGGATAGGTATACTAGTAATTTGTGCTGACATAGATTCTTGTATATTTGATACAAATGTAAACTATTCTTATATTCCTATTTAAGATAACTTGTATATTTATACAAATACAAAAGTATATTTGTTGTATTGTACATATATTTCTACTCCTGTTTGAAATATTTGGGATATCGATACACATTAAGGATACTGTTGCCACATTGCATATTGCATTATATATTTCTATATCTGTTTAAGATATTTTGTGTATTATCAAAATTTTGAGGTCATTGTCCTTATTTATATGGACATCTGCTTAGAGACTGTTTACCTTGTTAATGTGAAGCCTTAGATCTTAGGTTATTTAGATAGAGAAGACTTACAGATTTATAGTCACCCATGCTTGTTATTTGCATAGTTATGTTAGTTAGGTTCTCCAGATTTACCGAAACAAATGTCAGATGGATCTTCAAACACATCATAGACCTAGAGAATATGGCATTTAAATGTTCTGATAACTTAGATCTGTAGATGTGAGACACATTGCTCTTGGTAGCACAGATCTGATCCCAAAAGAATGTTGGGCTTCTAAGACATTTCTATTTGGAAATTTGTCGTCTTCTTGGCAAAAAATGGCCTGCTGGGCAAAGAATTGTTCTTGCCTCAACTGCTGACTGTATGAATGCTGTCCTTTCTGGATGAGTGGGACACAAGGAAAAGTGACTACAAAACTCTGCCAAGACAAGGTAAGATGGTATTTCAAAATTACTGTTTCTGAAAATGGTCTGTCAGTTATTCTAGGCCTATAGCCAAATTGGATGCCCCAACGATGCTGAGAAACTTTAGGTGACTGTCCAGGCAGCCAGCTGTCTCTATTCTCACAAGATTTTTGAAAATTGTTTCCATTTTCTGTTTTCTCAGGTATTATTATGTCCATTCTCAGATATTTGATGGAGTTGAAGAATAGATAGTTATAGTTACAATCTTCTCATATCTTAGCTAGGACATATTAAGTACTAGAGATAGAATCTTCAGTATAGGACAGATATTGAAGTAACCTTGGTAATTTGCCACTCACCTATGTCTGGACATTTAGCATGTGTTTCTTGTTTGATGTTACTCTTTTTGGTTGTAGTACCATTTTTGTTTATGTTATTACTCTTTGTTTTTCCTGGGTAATACTTGACAATCATTCTTATTGTATATAATTTGCATTAAGTTTAGAACCTTCTTTTTTAGACAAAAAGGGGAAATGTAGTGGTATTTGCCCTGCCCATGACCGTGGGCTATAGGGCCCGAAGGAGGCGGTGCTTCTTGCCATTGTATGTGACCTCTTAAAAGGGAGAAAGGTCACGAGCCCCTTCTCCCTGCTGCCTGCTTCCTGGTGTGATGAAACTCTGAGGCAGATTCATTCCCAGTCAGAACAGAGGACTTCAGCAGTTTACTTGGTTCTGTATTCATAAGTGTATTTCCTCAATTTATATCTTAATAAATCCCTATTACCCATTAAATAGACTCACATGGATTGATTTTAACAATTTACTATTCAGTCATAAGCTTAAGATCTTAAATTTCCTTTGGTTATCTTCTAAGTATAGACTTAAAGTTGTGTTTCACTGGGCTAAAACATCTATCAGGCTCTCTAGACATAGAAGAATATTCATGCCTTTTAACCCAAAGTCATAGCCTTTGCTAAGACACCAAGGTGTAAATGTGTTCTAGATGTTTTATAGAAACCTGCATGTTCCTGGGGAAAGAGTGCTGCTACTGTATCAAGGAATCTGGCCTGGTGGAAAACTCATATCGAGTCACTCCACAAATTGTCTGAAGAACTTTGTAAATACAACTAGAGCACATCTCCATTCCATTCTTTCTGGCAGTCTTCAATTTTCCCATGGCTAGCCCTGTTCATAGGGCCAGTAATGATAATCTATTTTTTTTTTTTTTTTCTCCTAGCAACTTGCTTTCTCCACTTCCTCCAGGAATAGAATCGTGAGGTCTCCAGGATGGCAGTTAACAACATGCTTCTTCACCTATAACTTTCACTGAGCGTGAGCCCACTGACACCCTCTACCCCTCTCCATGTTGTCCCATGCCAACAGGAAGTAGCCAGATAACACATCATCTGGGTTCCTAAGGGCTCAGATAGCTTTGCCCCTATATTTCTGCCTGCTGCAGCACACACAGCCTCAACTTGGGCTGCCTCTATTCCCTGCTTTTCCTTGATGGATATCCCATTGTCCAGGTATCCAACATCCTGGGACTTCCATCATTGTAACTCGGGCCTTCACAGTGGTCTCTCAGGCCTCGTTGTGAAGAATCTAATCCCTCTACATGCTGTTTTTACCTCAGTGACTTTCTAATACCTTGGCACAACACTTCATTAGGCCTTCACTCTTGTATCATTCTTTGCTGGATCATTAGTACCTTGACAACACTGCCAAATTCTGTTGCCCGCATGAGAAGTAGTTTAGCCTCACTGCACTGGCCTCTGGGTGCCTCCAAGGACAACAGAGAAACACTTGCCTAGGTGTTCTCACTATGGCCTGTGGGAACACTCAGTGGCATTCTGAGTTCGGAACCTCTCTTTTCAACTGAATTTGACTTTCATTAAGGCAGAGTACTGGATAGGTGGGATCCTGCCCTCAGGGTACCTTTCCAGTTGTTCCAATGCAGACAAAGAGGTTCTTCTATAATGAGGTTACATTGATTTAATCCCATTTAATTATACATGCTTTACTCAACATATGCCTTGCCTAAAACTTTTAAATTGCTTATGGCTTTTTATTTCACCAAATTATACAATTCTAAATATTGTTCTGCCCATTTGTTGCTCTTTTTCACTGCAGACCTAGATAACAGCAGTGAACTATTCTATCCTGAAACTTCCTTAGCCAAATAAATTAATTAATTACCTTTTAATTCCATTACCTTCTCAGGATAGGAGGAAAATGTTGCCAGATTCTTGGCCAGAATATAACACAAATAGCCTTTAGCCCAGTGTGGTGGTTAATCTCAACTGTTAACATGATAAAATCTAGAATCACTTAGGAATCAAGCCTCTGGGCATGTCTATGAGAGAGTACACAGATCAGGCTAAGTGTGGGGAAGATAAGCTCAGTGTGGGTAGACACTGTTCCCTAGGCTGGGATCCTGAACAGTATTTAAAAAGAAAGAAAATAGAGTGCAAACACTTGTTACTCTGCTTCCTAGCTGTAGATGCAATGAGACAAGTTGCCCAGAGTGATGCCACTGTGGCTTCCTCTGTAGTGGTAGACAATAACCTCAAACTGTGAGCAAAGTAAACCTCCTTTCCCTTAAGTGGTGTTGTTACTACTGCAACAGGAAAAAAAAAAAAATACCAAGTGACCAACATAGTGCTTGTTCCCCTCTGAAATTTCATAAACTGAGCCTCCACTGTTCTCAGCATTCTTGTTTAAATTCCCACCAGAATGGCTAGCTCATTACACTCTGCTTAGAACATTCTAGCTTTTCTAGCCCGAAGTTTCAAACTCTTTCACAACTTTCTCACAAATTAAAGACTTAGAAGCCACTTGATCAGGTTTATCAAAGCAACAATCTGACTTCTAGGCACCAATTTTCAGTATTAATTTCTTTTCTTAATCCTTTGCCCAAATACTTGAGAAGAAACTAAGGAATGTAATCAGTGCACTGTGAGGCAAGGGTATCTACAGAGGAAGTTGGTAAGAAGTTGAAGTAAAAATTTGAATTTGCAACTCTGTGTAGTATTACAAACATGGGTAATACATCACCATGACTTGCAACAATATGTAGAAATCTAGGAATAGGAAATGATGACAAAAAAAATTAGGAATCAGAAAGTGAATGAATAATTCTAGCAAAAGCATTATCAGCTGTCAACTGCCCACAGGGATCAGAAAAAGACAATGATAAAAGGAGACTGTAAAGTGGAGATTCTTCATAACAGAGGTACTTTATTGAGGTAGGCACAAAGCAGATTTAATAAGAGAGATAAAGGGAAAAAAATGGAGATTTCCAAGTTCCAAATCCTGGCAGTGCTAAGTGAAATTTCTTCTCAAACTATTTCAAGCAAAATTACTAAGTACCTAACATTCATATATACTGGGCTACAAATAGATTAAAATGAGTTTACATTTAGAATAAAATGAAGTAGGCAGTTTAAAAATATAAGTCTTATGGGGCATGAGGAACGCAGAGGGAAGGAATCAGGAAATACTAAAGTTGTTTCTATAGGCTAGTAAGGGAAGACTTCACTGAAAAGTTGATACATATATAGACAAAAAAACCAAGATGTGGTTCAGGAGTATGTCAAACAGAAAACAAGTATAAAACCAAGTTGGGAGCATGCCCCTGCCCTGTGTGTGTCTACTCCCATGACACTCAGAAATGAAGTAAGCAAGTTCCTCTGACCACTGACCAAAATCAATATTGTAAATAAGCTTTAATTTTTTACAAGCCCAAGAAATTACTTATGTGATAAATTATACTTTCATTTCATTCATCAACTATTTTTTAAAAAGAAAAATTTAAAGCATAAGCCACAGAAGAAAAGTAATTTTCAATATATTTCATACTTAATGGCTAAAATGTCTAAAAACTGTAATTCAGCTAACAAGAGGCTAAGAAAGGAAAATCCAAAAATTAAACATAGCATTCTGTTTCCATACCTTCCAATGGTAGCTTTGCCTTCATTTTTAACAGACTGATAAATCTTTCTCTCTTCTTCTGAAAGTGTAATGTGCTGAATAAATACTTTCCTTTCTGGTAACTCCAAAACAGGTTTCCCTTTAATTTTGCTTGTCTTTGTTCTTCGAAGTGTGATATTTTTAATTAAGGACTGTAAACGCCTACTCAAAGTAAAACAAGCAATTAGATAACTCTTTATTTCTAAATCAGGTGAGCAGAAAGGAAAAAAAAGCAGGAATTTATTGATTTGTAACTTTAGTAAATTAAATGGTTTTTAAAAAATCCTTTATTTAGGCTTTTATAATCATAAGAATATTATATAAATAAAAATTATTACAAAAAAAATGAAATTGTGCCTCAGCACAATGCTTATCATCTTTTACTATGTACTTACTTTTCCAAAGCTTTTCTAGTTTTGTTGTTATCATTGACACTTTTATTCCTCAACTACTTTCTTATCAATTATAGCCCTCAATACACAATATTTGCATTCTTACTAAGCAGCTATTGAGTTTAAGGTATTTTATTACATAGAGTGCAGATAGGAGGAAGATCCTATCTTCTGTACTCCAAAGTCATCCTCTTCTTGAGTTAAAAAAAAATCCCATCTAAAATAATATGAAAAGGTATGAAAATCAAATCAACTTTTTACAAATTAATTAACTGAAAAATAAAAACATAATAATAATTATAATAATAAAATGCACAATTTTTAACTTAGACTAAATACAGCATAAACAGGAATTGTGTGACCAGTTTTGACAGCTGACATAACAGTTTACATTTTCAATCACTTTCACTTTAACTCTCAGTCAGAAAATACATTTGACTGTATCTACCCATAACAAATAAATATTCAATACATATAAATCATATATCTTCACTTGGAGAATGTACTGTGGTATTTTTCATATTCTCTATTACATCTGTTTCTTTTTCCATGCTGACTGCCACCTTTATAATGATTCTATGACCTACCATTGAGTCCCAAATCCTGTTTAGACAATTACTGCTTAGAACCACAGCAGTCAAGTATGTGGCAAAATACCTATCAATGTTTTCATTCCTTTCTTACCTTTTTAGCAATACCCACCCAAATCAACCATATGAAATGTTCATTAAAACTTGAGATCACTGTACACTATGCAGTGTATATACCACACCAAATGCCTCTATAAAAGAACTGTAAGTTATCAAAATATAATGCATGTAGATGTAATTCTAAATGGTCTTATTAAATAAGAAACACAGAGCCAAATAAAGAGTTAAAAGCCCAGAGATCAGAGCAGTAGTGAAGAGCTAAGACCACCTTATCTTACCACTCGCTGTCGTCCTTCCCGAGAGAGAGACCTTCTTCCTGTGTCCTGTCTTTTTATTGCCTTTCTGTTTTGCCTTCTCATTGGTTCTAAACCCAACCACATGACTTCCTCTTCACTGCCTGTCTATACAGACCTCCAGATCTCTATGGTTCCTACTGAGATTAAAGGTTCTGGTCATGCTTGGCTGTGTCCTTGAACACACATAGACTCTGCCTGCCATGTGATCAGATTAAGGGCGTGTGCTACCACCACCAGACAGAAGTCTACATTGAAACTCTTTTGCAAAGCACATGTGACCATGAAGATGAACTCTATAGCTTAATGGATTGCTCTTAGCTCTGATCCCCAGGCAATTTTATTAACATACAAATAAAATCACATTTCAGCACAAATAAAATATCACCATAAATGCATAGTGAATCACCAAAGGATATAGCTTTTCCTATCATTGTTGAACCTGTTTGTGATAGCTTTGGGGTAACAGCCACATACAATGACCATAAAGCTCTGCCTTTCCTTTCAGTTTTGCTAAAATGGGGAAAAAGTGCACAAACAGAAACCTTTATCCCCAGACACAAGATACTACGTTTTAAGAGCCAGTGGCACTGACAATTGTGTGCTTTGGAGACTAAAGTTAAGAGATAAGTGAAAATGGTGATGGAAGTGGCAATTAGTTGCAGTAACTATCGCTAATATATCAGCTATCATAAACTTACTTACCTAAGTCCTCCCTCATCTCCCATTGTAACAGGACGCTGTATTGTTCTATGCCACCATTCTCTATCAATAAATGGTTTAAGTTTTAAAAAGGACAGAAGAGACCACAAGTCCTTTAAAGAATTCTGGATAGGAGTACCTAAAAAAAACAGAGAAGGAAACCATTATAACTCTACAAAGTTAAACTGATTTTGTGGTGCTAGGGATCACACATGCTAGGCAAGAACTGAGTTATAGCTCGTTAGCCAGAATATTCACCTGGCCCAATGAGACAAACAATAGTTGAATTAGACAATGTACTAGGTACACACTGACTCAGATCCTCATACACTTAAACATGGCAAATGTTTAAACACTGAGCTATCTCCTCAGTCTTGCTATTAGTGTGTGTGGGTTCCTGCAAGCACCACAGGCCAGCAGGAAAACAACCAGGGTGAGGTAAGAATAAAACTTGGGTAAGACTTAGCCAGTGCTGGGTCAAAACTTCTGGAGTTGTGACACCAGGTGATTATAGACATATTTAAATACACTGTAATTTTAGAAAAGTTTCCTGGTAACAACCATCCCAACCCCATGTGCACAATAAAGCTTCAAGTATGACTACATTGAAACTCTTTTGCAAAGCACATGTGACCATGAAGATGAACTCTATAGCTTTAAGGGCCTAGGATCTAGTGTGGATTCTGTGGATTCTGACAGAGATGGAGGTCAGCAGGCTATCAGTCACATGTCACATCTCTCCTAAGGATAGTTCTTATTGACTGACAAACAAAGATAAAGATAAAGGTCTAGGGAGGGAGAGTCTGCGATAAACATTCTGGGGGCTTTGAGTGAGGTTTGGCTCTGCAGATAGCAAAGGTCACCAAGTTATTAACAGCATCTACTCCCAACCCTCTGGGTGGAAAACAGGTATTAATTTTCTCCATTGAGGAGACAACTCTGCTGATTAACAGTCCTGGTTTCTCCAGTACTTATCTTTGAGCACTCATAATCCTATATCTCCTCATTTCTAAGTTTTAAAGAAAAAATAATGGACATAATGGAAGTCAAGGGAGAATGCATTGCCTCTATGTCTAGGCAAGCGTAAGAGAATTACAAGAGCACCAAGAAAAGGGGAAAGCCATCTTATCCATGATTGAAAAGTCACTTGATAGATTCTGTCTCTTTATATAAATCATTAATTTGGCCTGTGGTGATATATTGTGTGTCCTAATAAATTTGCCTGAGGATCAGAGGACAGCACCAGCCACTAGATTAGACATAGAGGTCAGGCAGTGGTGGCACACAGCTTTAATTCCAGCATTTGAGATCTCATGCCTTTGCTTGGAAAGCATACGTCTTTAATTTGAGGAAGTAATATGGCAGGACAGAGAAAAGGTATAAAATGGTATGAGGAAACAGGAACTCACTCGTTTTAGACTGAGGATTTCATAGAGGTAAGAACTAGTGGCTGGCTGTTCTGCTTCTCTGATCTTTCACCTTTCACCCTGATATCTAGTTCTGAGTTTTTTATTAAAAGACCACATAAGGCCAGGCAGTGGTGGCGCACACCTTTAATCCCAGCACTCGGGAGGCAGAGGCAGGCGGATCTCTGTGAGTTCGAGGCCAGCCTGGTCTACAGAGCGAGATCCAGGAAAGGCACAAAGCTACAGAGAAACCCTGTCTCGAAAAACCAAAAAAAAAGACCATCTAAGATTCAAACAACATTGACCATCAATATTATCAGAAAAATCTGACACATTTAAGCAATATGTATCAAGAAATTGTTGACAACTAAGGTTATGCTTGAGCAGCAGCAAATAATCTCTAGTACTATTTTGTAAAATTATAGTCATCATTGTTACATACAAATGATAGTGAACTTTGGATGTTGATTTTGTATCCAGCAATTTTGGATTTGAATTCATTCAAATGCTCAGAAACCATATAAATGCAGAAACAATACCATGCATCTATAACCTCAGGGATCCTACAACAAGGTGAGAGGCAGAGACAGGAGAATTCATGCAAGCTCACAGAACAGCTAACCTGGCATCTGTAGTAGACCCTATCTCAAGAAAAAGGTGAAGACTAACAACCAAGATTGTCACCAAATCTACACATTCTCTAATCTACACACACATAAACACACACACACACACACACACACACACACACACACATATGTAATTTTTTTTAAAAAAAAATCTGAAATTGACCTCTTAAAGAGTGAAAGAAAATAGTGGTTACCAGAGGCTGAGAAGAATAGTGGAGGAGAAAGAAAGGGAAAGACTGCTCAATGGTTATAAAGGTATAGCACGGCTGCAAAAATAAGTTCTGCTGTTACACTGCACAGTAGTAGGATAATGATTGAAAAATAATGCACTATACATAGTCTAAAAGCTAGAAGAAATAATTTTGAATGATGTTACTATAAAATTAAATGAGGATATAAATATAATTACCCTAATTTGAATATGATACAATGAGCTATCATACCATATTAAGATCCATGAACATAAATAATATTTAGGCATCAATTCAAAAACCTAATAAAAAAAATAAGGGCTGCAAGATAGCTCAACAGATAAAGTGTTTGCCACACAACTATGATAGGACAGGAGTTGGATCCACAGAATCCACTTAAGTTCTAGGTGTATACTGCAGCCTGCCTGTAATCCCGGTGCTTGGAATGAAGATAGGATTCCTAAAGCTACCTGGATACTGTGAGCTCTGGGTTCAACTAAGAGACCATGCCTCACTGAATAGGTGGGGGATGATCCAAAGATGCTTGACACTTACAAGCTTCCACAGGAATGCACAAATATTTGGATGTGCACTTGCACACAAATACATGCCCACATACACGTAAACACAAGACAAAATTTAAATAAAATTTTAAAAAAATCCTGAAAGCTAAAATTACCTGTCAATACCCATCTTCTTTCTGCCTCTAAGTCAAGTACAGCTTTTGTCTGCTGAGCATTTGGATTTCGTATGGCATGTCCTTCATCCAGGATCACTCTTAGCCATTTTATGCTATGCAATGTACTGTCATCTTTATTCTGAAATAGAGGTTTAATATTAAAAAAGCACAGTAAAATAACATAATACTTAAATGTTTGTTAAATAATAGTAGTTCTGATCTTTCTACTAACTCTTACTAGGTACCTGGCACTGTTAAGTACTCCAAAGACAATTAGTGAACATCAAAAAGCCTAGAATATTACCTCTGTTTTACAGCTAAGAACACCAAAGAACAAGATACTAAATATGTTGTTTGAAGTACCACTAAGAAGCAGCTAGCTCCTACTCCAAGCTAAGAGTCATGCATAATACACAGAACCATTTTATACACAATGAAACAGTGACAGAAAAGCCATCCCTTGTAAGAAATTTTTCAGTGTAACAACAATGCTTTCTTTTATACAAATGGCAATGTTCTTTCAACACTGAGATTTTAACTATATGGTATTTCCAAAATAACTGGAGTTATTAAGGAAAATAACAGGCTCATGAAAAGAGTTGAGAACTTAATGACTACTGTAACACTCATCATTAAAAAAAAAATAATCCAAAAAAATCAACAATTTTTCAGAACACCAAAAAGAAATTTGTATATAAATTATGATAAACACTAGATATAATACAAATCTAAAATTTTAACCTTAAATGTTCTAAATGACAACATTTCCAAATTAGTATCTCAAGAGGGTGCAAAGCCCTTCTCTGCAACATGTTATCTTACAGACATTCTTAAGCATTTTCAAAGAAAGAAAGGGAAGAGCATATACTATGAATTTGTGAATAATTTAGAAACATGAAGAAGAGTAATCAACCTTAAAAAAAATCTCTAGGTAGGGCTGAAAAGATGGTTTAGTGGTTAGGAGTATTTGCTGCTCTTGCAAATGGAAGTTCCCAGCATCCATATCAAATGACTAAGAAATACCTTTAACTCCAGCTACAGGGGCCTCCAAAGTCACCAGCACTCACTATCACACAGACAAACACACAGTTTTTTAAAAAAATAAATATTTTTAAAGGCTTTAGGTATTTGCATACTTACTCCATAATCATGAGTTAAAATATTATAAGTAGTCAAAACAATATCCTGTTTTGAAAGGAAGGCTGGTTCTCTTATACGATCAGGACCATAATAAACATAAAAATTCAAGTGCACTTCTGATTTTATATGTTGTCCAAATTGTTCCTAAAAAAAATTACAAATATTTTAATAAGAATCAGATGAGTATCAAGTTGAGCATGCATATCATGAGCATGCCAGCAAGAGTGTCAAAAATCAGTTTTCCTACAATCTAAAATTAAAGTATAATGATAGCTACACTAATAAGTATCATATTGTGTCAAATCGTAAAACTGACAAACATATAAAACATGTTATATAAATTTTGCCTGTCCTACCAATGAGCAGCCATTTCACATATATAGTCCATTTGTGTAGCCATTTCATTACTATGCAGCCCAGGCTAGTCTCAAACTCATCTTCCTGCCTCTACCTCTCAAACACTGAGATTAAACATTAGCATGTCTTCAATTTTACGTAAAAAAGTCCACCAAATTTTTTGTAAACAACAGACTTAGATGATTTTGAGCAAGAAAAGAAAGAAAAAAAGGAGGAAAGGAAAGAAGAAAAGAACAAGACGAGAGAGAAGGTGCCATGGAGCCTATTGGAGCCTATTTAGGCTTTACCAGGCAGGTCTGCATAGGGAGGATGACTGGGCCGTGGAAATGGGTGCCAGGTGTCTGAGGTGGTCTGCACTTGGCTGTGCTTGGGGGAGGTCTTTCACTCCACACCTTGGCATTTCTTTGAATACTCTAGGGCAAGGAGGGACACATGAATGACCCCATGAAGAGAAGTGGATGAGATCTACACGAGTGGACTGGGTGTGTGTGTGGGGGGGGGCAGAGGATGAGGAGTGCGGGATGAGAACATAGGGAAATGGGAGGGTCGAGCTGGAACAGGGACAGAGTGGGAGGGCAGGGAGGAAGATACCATGATAGATGAGGACATCATGGGAATAGGAAGAGGCAGCGTGCTGGGGGGCTCTCAGGAATCCACAAGGTTGACTCCACCTTGGTCTGCTGGCAGTGGTCCAGAGGGTGCCTGGACCGGTCTACTCTGGTGACCAGCCTAGCAAATAACCTAGCTGTCATCATAGAGCCTTTGTCCAGGGACGGATGGAGGCAGATACAGAGATCCACAGCCCAGCACCAGGCTGAGCTCCAGGAATCCAATTGATGAGAGAGAGAAGGGATTCTGGAGGCAGGGGACGTTGAGATTATGATGGGAGGAAGTGCAGAGATGACCGGCCACACTAGTGGAAGCCCATGAACTGTGGACTGGTGGCTGTGGAGCCCCAATGGGACTGGACTAGGCCCTCTGGACACAGAAGACAGCTGTTTGGCTTGAACTGTTTGGGGGGGGCACCCAGGTAGGGGGATCGGGATCTGTCCCTGGTGCATGGGTAGGCTCCTGGGAATCCAGTGCCTGTGGTGTGACACCTTGCACAGCCTTGGTACAGTGGGAAGGGGCTTGGACCTGCCTGGGCTCAGTGAGCTGGGCTCTGCTGACTCCCCATGGGAGATCTCGATTTGGGGAATGTGGGGATGCGAGGTGGCTTGGGAAAGAGGGCTGGGGGGCCGGAGGAGAGAGGAGGGGGGTCTGTGGATAGCATGAGGAGTAAGCAGAAAATTTCTTAATAAAAAAATAATAATAAAGAAGGAAATCAGATGGAAAGGGGTTGTGTTGGGGAGTCTGGGGCGGGGTGGGGGTGGTGGTAGTGGCAATTGGAGTCAGAATGAGCAAGAGAGATACAGTGTACACATTATGAAACTGTCAAAGAATAAATAAAAAAAATATTTTTTCAAATGAAAAAAAAAATACCCTAGGGCAGACAGTGGAGGGCTGGTGGATAAGGATCCAGGCCTACCTGAGGCTATCCTGCATCTCTCTCTGTTTCTCTCCCCTCTTTATTTCTAACTAAATCTCTTATCCCTCATTCCTCAAGAGTCCCTGAGGTAAATAAATGTGGGGGCTGGTCCCCCACAGATGGTATCACTGAACAGAGACTAAGAAAAAAGAAAAAAGTGTGTGTGTGTGTGTATGTGTGTGTGTGTGTAGATATACATCCAGAGTACTTAGTGAAAGTAGGAGGCCCTACAAGTTAAAGAGGAGGGTCTGATATGGTTTTGTAGCTAAAAGAGAAAGTTAAATGGGGCAGGGGGTTTTATCCTTGAGAGAAAAAGAAAAAAATGGACTGGAAAGATGTCTGAGTATAAGGCTGCAGCTTAGATTCTCTATCAAGATTTCTCTCTTTCTGTCTCTCTCTTAATTTCTATCTATAAAAATTAAGGAAGCAGGAATAGATACATAGTATAGGAAAAACTTAGAAGAGTAAGATAGTGTAGAAAAACTTTAGAAAAATAGCAAAAAGAAAACTTAGGATAAGATAGGCAACTAGACAGAAACTATGTCTTTAATTTTCTAACTTTAGGGCTATGAACGCAAACTGAGATAAAATCTATCCTCTTGGAGCTTAATGGGCAGGAAAAAAAAGGCTCTTCTTTGAGTTTAACAGGCAGAAAAAAGATACCTGTGGGAAGCTTTTGGTCCCAAGCAGCAGAAGAAAGTAATTCTCCCTGAAGCAAAATGTGGGTGTAATAAGCCAAAGTTTAGAAGTTTGGGGGATGAACTAGGTGGTCTTTCTCTCAAATTAAAAGCTTTCTTAAAAAACTTACTCTCTCTTTAAAACACTAAAACACCTCAGAACTTACTTTCTCAGTTTCTCTTTCTGTAAGGGCAAAATTAGATTCACCTGAAAGAATGTGGGAAATGATCTGTGATTTCCTCTAAGAAAAAAACCAACAAACATCTTGGAACAGGGCAAAACCTCTCCGCTAAGTTCTGTCTCTCTAAACTAGGAAAAAATCAGCAGCCAGAAGTTCCCTATGGTTATAGTCTCGCAAAAAAAGTGCAGGCAGAAAGCCGAAGCAGGGACAACTTCCCCAAAAAGTGAAGAGATGGGGGAGGGGCTGCTGGTGAGAATGAAGCAATGGAGGCTTTCTTTTCTAAGCTCTATCTCCAGTAGAAATTCCCCCTGCAGGTAGAACTGAGCCATAGATGCAGGAAAGTGTAGGTGAAGAGCCACAGAGCGCCAAATGGGGCAGGAAACTCCTGGCATGGTAGAAGCAGTAAAAGCTGAGCTTCTCAGTTGCAGCTACAGCTAAGACATCAGGGACTTTGTTTCTGGGTGGGCATCTATCATAACTGCTCTAGCACAAAGATCCCTTAGGCAACGCAAACACTCTGTTAGCACTGTATCTTCCCTTCTCTAACCAACAACTGAGAAGCAATTAGCCAGCACCTCCAAGTTTGAGTACATTCTGGGGATACTAGGATTCCTACAGTAGTCAGGAAGTCTCAAGAAAAGCAGTGCTGAACTGGGAATAGCTGAGACAGAATCAGAAAAAAAGCCCCTACCTTCAGAAGCAGAGAAAATCGCCACTGTGGCATCAGGGACTGTTTCTGGGAGAAGGGATGAACTGAGACCACACTGTGAGTTGTCTGGGAGAAAGTATCTCTGAAGTAAAAAAAAAACCTTTGTTTCAAGTGCTTTTATTTTTATCACTGATACGGTGACATGGAGGAGAAAGCCCCAAGGGAATTTTGCTTCCAGCATGGAGGGACCGTCCTGCATATGTGTGGGCAGGTGCACTCAGCTTCCGGAGCAGTGTCAGCAAGGGAAAACACGTACTAAAGCCAGCTCAGACAGAACAAAATCCTTTGACTCAAGAAACCTCCTGTAGTGAAGAAAAAAGCTGGTTTATTCTTAACTTTTCAATAGGAAAGCAAGCCAGTAAAAGGGAACTGAAAGTTGACTCCCAGACCTGAAAAGAACTATGGGAAATGGAGTCCAAAAGGTAGCTCATAACAGCAGACTGATATAAGAGAAATGCATTCTGGGAAAGAAAGTTTTTCCAATAAAGATGGCTACTGCCTGGTAAAATTGTTTTTTCAAATCAAAATGAACTTTCTTTCTTTCCTTAAGCATTGCTAGATAGCTTAAATTTACTTCTCAAAAAGTTGAAAGCAAACAAACAGCTTGCCTCACAGGAGATAATTAAAAAACAAACAAACAAACAAAAAGCTTATGAGATTGAGTTGTGTTTAAGATTCCAGAGAAACGTTGAAAGCATTAAAAGACACTCATAGCAAACTTAAAATACAGCTTTTAAAAGATTAAGAAGGAGGAAAATTGTCTGAGAGTTTGTTGAGTGTCAGCCCCAATGAAAAACTGTAAGGATACAGAACTTGGAGCTGCACCACTTTTGGCTCATTTGAGAAAATGCTTTATATTGCCTGATAGCTGCACAATAACTTTTCACTAAGAGTTTTATGAAAGTTCAATATGGGAATTTAATCCTCGCCCTGAGGTGAGGCTTCTGTGACAACTGAGTGAAGTCAATGGCATTTATCTGAATTGAAGCCCTTAGGGGAGCTATTATGAATTTGGGCAAAGGGACAGTCCCTAGCAAAGTAGCCATCTACCCGTAGGCTAATTTCCTGCCAGTTCCAGAACAGCTGAGAGGGCCTGGCAGGAAAGAAGTCTGGGGAAAACAACAACAACAACAAAACCTTTACCCCAAGGATTACAGCCTTAACAATGACACTATATTGTACAAAGAGCTAAGTCACTTAAAAATACATTATGCCCCTTAAAAGGATTCTCTTCTCATTCTTTTTGAGTTTCAAATGAAGTCAAAAGAAAATTACTCTCTGTCTTTTGGAAGATAATGCTAAACCTTTTCTAGGTGTTAAGAAATCTTTTAGGTGTTTGCTAGGTTAGATATTTGCTAAGGGTATCCCTAGGGAGTTTGCTAAGAGATTCTTCCTAGTGTGAGTTAGTTAACAGTAAGAAGTATCTTTGTAAGGTAGTCCTATAGAGTTTCCTTATGAATATAAGTTTGTATGAATATAAGAAGTATATTTGCTAATACAGTACTATAGAGTTTCCTTAAGAATATAAGTTTGTAAGAAGTATAAATAAGTGTATGTTGAATGTGAGCTTGTAAAAAAGTGTAAATGTTGAATGTGAGTCTAAATGCTTAATGTAAATACATGTAGTGTAAATAGTCATGCTAGTTGTAAATGTAAGTTTAAATAAGTGTAAATACAGTAAGTCAGACAAATGTAGGTTTAGAATATATAGGATTTAGGTCTAAGGATATGGTAAAAGTTTATTAGTGGGATTATATGGTTAAGTTAAATAACAAAGTAATTTAGAGTACAGTAGGAACCTGGAATGCAGAAAACAGTGTCCATAGCACACTGCAAACTTGGCAGTTCCAAAAGCCACCAATAATAACAAAACACATCTTCAGAGATTGCCAGCTATAGAAGTAGCAGTCAGGTGTCCACGGCTGAGACCCGTAGAGCATCATAGCTTCCCAACTAGCAGACGCCATGAGCCAGCAAAAGCAGAGCCAACACTAGCAGTGAGGGTCTGGTCTGCAAGCTTTGAGCCATGAAGAAGCCACAGTGAGAAGTGGCCACACTAAGCTACTAGAATGGCTAACCACAGGCAGCAACATGGAAAACCCAGCCAAGATGTTACACCATGAGGAAGGCGAATGGCAGACAGCAGCTTGGAGAGCCCAGAGGCTTGTGTCACCACAGGAAAGGTGAACAGCAATGAGCAATGAAGACTGTGTAAGCCAGAGAGCTTCCAGGAGCGGAGAAGCAGTGTCAGTACTAGAAAAGCTGCTGAGACACGCAGTAACTGCTGAATGCTCCAGGCTGAACAGCTAGACTGGGATTCTGCGGAAACTGCTGAATGCTACAGAGGATTCCTAGACTCAGGGTGCTGAGTACTTGGACTGTCAGTGAGGCAGGTAGTAGGACCCTTCCAGGGCCAGGGTTACTTGGGAGGGCCATGTATGGTTCAGCTCATGGCAGCTGAAAGAGCCTTGAGCCATGTGGCTGTGCAGTGAAGCTCTCTAGCCTCAGGACACAGAGGTCTGGAAATGGCCTGGTTACTGAAGACTACAGACTGAAAAGCACAGCGGTAGCTGAGTATGAAAGTTGCAGAAATACTTGTTTGAACTAAAATTGTTAACCATAAGTTTTGGTTATGGGACTTCTCATATTTGGAGCTGTTTGCTGGCACAGCCATATCTGGATGGAATGGCAGAAATCATAGAGCTAGCATAGCTGCTTGGAAAGATCCAGCAAAGCTGAGCCACATGATGGCTGCCACGCCACTTTTGGTTTTAATTTCTACCTGTTGAATACTTGAGAGACTTTTAATGTTTCTACAATTTGAGAATATAGGTTGATGGAAAATTTCTTATGTATCATTTACACCTTCTCTTGGGAAAGCTGTTTCTAAGCTTCCCCAGAACAGTCCTGAACATACTATCCCCCCCGCCTGCTTTTAGGGATATATCCTTATTTACTTGAATGTCTTCCTTATGCCTTGGAGGTTGTGACAATAAAGAAGCCCGAGGTCTCTTCAATGGGCTATGAGACATTCTTGAAACATCTGCCCCTGTACTTACACAGGAACAAGATATTTAAAACAAAGTAAACTCAAAAAGTTCAACAAGATTCAGTAGGCTAGAGGAGTTTGCCACAGTTCAAATTACAAGTCTCTTCCCACTGTACACTCAGACAATTACGTGGCATACAACTCTGCCCTACATAGAGACATATTGATGAGCAAAGTATGGAGTGGAAAGATGATAAAAGTATTAGGACCTCCATCTTTTAGAAGTTAGCTCATGTAGAGCCACTATAATGTCATATGATCAAGGAACAAAAGAATGCCAGGATTAGATATATAGACAAATTCCATAAAGATATAAATGTGAATATTGACTGTATTATGCCAGAATTTGAATAATAACTGTAGCAGCTTTTGCCTGAGGATTTTTCTTGGGCCCTCTGGCCACTGAGAGTTAATAATACACTGCTTGACAAAACAGGCTGTCACATGCCTCTAGTTTCTTAAAAGTTAGGTTATGGGGTTAATGAGTAAGAATGATAACTCTGTTTATTAATGATGTCAAAACTTGAGGGAAAAGGATTGGAAATGATAACTTTGTTCTATCAAAGTTTATTAATGATGACTAAAAGATAAGCAAAGGGAAGTAAAACACATGTCCAAAAACAAAAATAATATGATCTATGTTTTGGAACATCATGAATGTATCTCTGCTTACTAAATTCTGTATAAATAAAGGAACACTCTGGCTGCTAGTAGGTCAGGCTTCAAGATTCTCCTGACCACCATGGCCTGGCTCACTTCCTCCCCCTACCAACTCTTTACATCCTCTGCTGGGAACTGTTCCACTAGGGATGACTCTTGTATGCTTCCTCTCCGTCCATCTCTCCTAAAATGTAACTAAGAAGTATCTCATGTCTGATTCCTCCATTGCTGCTCTTGCATCCACCCGTCTTCAAACCCTGCCCTCATCTGGAGCTGGACTCTGGCAGTTTGCTTTAAAGACTTAAGGGCAGTTGATAAGCCAGGCCCTGATTTCAAGCACTCAGAGGTACTTTTAGGAATGGTACCAGAAGTCTTTTTGAGCTATTGAACTTAAGAAACAAAATGGACAGTAATGATTTCATTATGAAACTGTTTATGTAAAAACAGAACTGCTTAAAAAGGGAACTGTTTAAATAGAGACATTTGGGGATTTTTTTTTCTAAAAAATTATATAGGGTGAGTGTTACTATTTCTCAGTCTATTTAATTTAAAAAATGTTTTAGTGTTATTTGAGTGAATTATGTTATGTTTTTTATAGTTCTATTAAGAAATTGTTTTTGGGCCGGGCGGTGGTGGCGCACGCCTTTAATCCCAGCACTCGGGAGGCAGAGGCAGGCAGATCTCTGTGAGTTCGAGGCCAGCCTGGTCTACCAAGTGAGTTCCAGGAAAGGCGCAAAGCTACACAAAGAAACCCTGTCTCGAAAAAACCGGAGGAAAAAAAAAAAAGAAAAGAAATTGTTTTTGAATGTAGGTTTGTAAGAAAGTGTTAATGGTTATATTGAGGGTAGGTTTATAGGAATTATAATTGTGTATAGTAATGTTCTTGTTAGAATTATTGATATTAATAAATACACCATGGTTTGGTGAAGTTAAGGAATTATTTAAGTTTGATGTGAATACATAAAAAGTATATCCTATGCTGGGAGGTGTGACAGCTATGGAAATTGCTGTGAGCTCTTAATGGGGAGTTGTTTATATATTAATAAGGGGGTACCTGTTGGAGCCCATTTAGGCTTTACCCAGCAGATCTGCATAGGAAGGATGACTGGACCATGGGCTCAAGTGCCAGGTGTCTGAGATGGTCTGCACTTGGCTGTGTTGAGGGAGGTCTTTTGCTCCACTCCTTGGCATTCCTTTAAATACCCTGTGTCAGAGACATTCAAGGCCCAATGGATTAGGATCCAGGCCCTCTTGAGGCTATCCTGTATTTTCTATCTGTTTCTCTCCCTTCTATCCTTCTATCTAATATTTCCTGCTGCTCCTACTCAAGAGTACTCTTTGGAAGTGTGGGGGTGAGCAGTGGCCCCCCACAGGAGACAAAGCTGACAAATTCTTAGGTGAGAACTGAAACTCTTTTTTTTTTTTTATTTTATTTATTTTATTTTACAATACCATTCAGTTCTACATATCAGCTACGGGTTCCCCTATTCTCCCTCCCTCCCCTTACCCCCAGCCCACCCCCCATTCCAACTTCCTCCTTGGCAAATCCTCCCCCAAGGACTGCGATCAACCTGGTAGAATCAGTCCAGGCAGGTCCAGTCCCTTCCTCCCAGACTGAGCCAAGTGTCCCTGCATAAGCTCCAGGTTTCAAACAGCCAACTCATGCAATGAGCACAGGACTTGGTCCCACTGCCTAGTTGCCTCCCAAACTGATCAAGCCAATTAACTGTCACACCTATTCAGAGGGCCTGTTTCAGCTGGGGGCCCCTCAGCCTTTGGTTCATAGTTCATGTGTTTCCATTCATTTGGCTATTTTTTTTTTCAATAATTGAGTAAAACTGAAATTTATTATAAGCCACAGTCGTCCTAGGGACCTCCATGCTATATATATATATAGCCTCCATGGTTCTATGGGTTGTGGTCTAATTTGAGAACTGAAACTCTTAAGACCAGAATAGCAGATGCTGGAACAGAATGGAAAGAACAGGTATGAGAGAAAGATGTTAACAAGAAGGAAGCCTGGGGACTTGGGACTTAAGTATGGGACATGAGGAAAAGAGAAGATAGTCATGTCCTTAAACTTCATATAACTGCCTGGAAGAACTGAGTGATAAAGGTATAGAAAATTTTACCCAAAGAGGAAGAAAGAAGTGAGAAAGAAATTTTTTTGTGACTTTTGGTCATTACAGACCAGTGGGTCTCAATATTCCTAATGCTGCAGCCCTTTAATACAGTTCTTCATGTTGTGATGACCCTCAATCATTAAATTATTTTTGTTGCTACTTTATAACTATAATTTTGCTACTGTTATAAGTCATAATATAAATATTTTTGGAGACAGAGGTTTGCCAAAGGGTCTCAATCCACAAGTTGAGATCCACTACTATAGACTACCTAGAGTATAGCACAGAACATAAACACTGGCCTACAGGTGCAAATAAGACGAGTGTCTATGCATTTTAGAGTTACAAATGGATAACACATACACCTAGGAATAAGTCTTTAAATATCTTTATTTTAAAAAGAACATGTACAATGAGAAAACAAAGCAGTCAGGGATGCAGCCTGCCAACAATAAAGAACCACACTATGCTTTTACTGAAGGAATGACATAGCTGAGATAAGGTTAAAGTATTCGAGTAATGAAAAGAGTAAAGCAAAGATAGCTGTATTCTGGTAATTCTTGAGTCTTGCTGAGTAAATGAGGATCTCATTAAAATTTTTATAATTAAATTCTTCCTTTTAAGATGACTATGTCACCCAGATTGGCCTTAAAACTCTTAAGCTCCTGAGAATAACTGTACATGAAACCAGAAGAAAGCAAAGCAATGGTAGTCAGAAAGTCACAAGAACAAATAAAGAGGATGAGACCCAGAAGACAAAGAATAGCAGAGTTCAGGAAGGAAATAAAGTGAAGTTCTCATCTGAAACACTTTCCATAAAGAGTGACTCCAGACAACAACAACAACAACAAAAAAAAAAAAGCAAAATACTCCCCAAACTGAGGGGAAAAAAACTATAGCTCACAAACATACAACAATAAGGTCAATGGTTTCTGCAAAGGGAGTTTCCATAGCAAATGGGAATAAACAATACATTACAGTAGGCTGAAGAAATACACATAAAATAAAAATCCAAAACACACAAAGGTAGGGAGAAACTGAAAAAAAGATAGAAACACAGAGAATTTTTTTTTAGTTAATCTTGTAGAGAAGAAATTCAGTATGAAGACACATTTTAAATTAAAAGATCTGAATGAAATGGGCAGCAATGAAATGGAGCAGTATATATTAATGGAAGAATAAAACTTAAGATGAAAGAACATCAACTGTTCTGGAGAGAGAACAATAGGTTATGTCTCCAGATACTCTGTGTGTCATGTAGTCTATCAACAGGATGGAATAGCTGCTTTGGAATGCAGTTAAACAATCTGTCTTAATAAATATAGTCTTAAATACTAGTATTAAATAGCCTTAAAAATAATTCATGATGTTTGTGGAACTGGTATTTAAGATCTTACCTTTTAATTTGATTATTTTTCTTATCTGCAAACAAAAAAGGGGACCTAGAGAGATATCTTAGCAGTTAAGAGCAACTTGCTGCTCTTGCAGTGGGCCTGGTTTGGTTCCCAGCACTCACATGACAGTTCCCATCAATCTATAACTCTAGTTCAAGAGGATCGAATGCCCTCTTATGGCCTCCTTTAAGCACATGAATACACACACACACACACACAAAGTAAAAATATAGATCTTTCAAAACAAAAAGAAAGGGGGAGGAGGAATAGGTCCGAATCTGTTCCTGAGACTTTTAGATGATTAACTTGGAAGGTAAAAAACAGAGTAAATTATTGGAAGAATGAAATACTGTTTATCATGTGCCTCTAAATTGTAAGTTCTCAACCTTTGGGTCATGACTGATAGAATTTGTAACCACCCCCCAAAGACTGGGCATGCACTGGCAAGTCACTTAGTCATTCCAGGGCCATACATCCTACATAATCTGTGTGCTGTGGGGTCATGTAATTTGCATGCAGCGTGATCACATAATCTGTGCACATGAATGTGCATGCATGGGTGAATCCATTAAGAGTGGATCCCACATATCCTCTCCCCCCCCCTCTTCCTGCACAATCTCTCAACAGGCCTAAGTGCATCCCTTTTGTCCCCCTTCCATTAATAAACTATTACAGCAGGTTTTGTTGTGCCTCCTGGCTTTTCTCTCACAGTCAACAGCACTGTATAATAAATAACATTGGTGCCACTCTGCACCCAGGACCCTTTATAGAAGTTTTGCTCTATCTATGACTGCCCACTTCTCCATTTGCCTAGCTGCCAGACAACTTCACACATACTGGCTGCTTTGATTGATGAGTTTTCCCTTTCCAGCCAGTGTAAAGTCCCCTAGAACCATGGGAATGACTGTCCCCAGGACTTGAGGTACACCCATCCATGGCCTTCATTGGCTATGGTCGGTGCCCATCATAGGCTTCAATTTCTAGCCATTTCCCACATCTGCAGTCTGAGTTATCATTCTCACTGTTAGACCCCTGTCCTTGGGCTGCATATACCCCACTCCATTCTCTCATTACAAAGCATTAAATTCTGTTGGATCCCCGCCCCCCCTCGCTGACCAGGTATCCTCTGGCTATGCACATTCTGGCTTTCACCTTTCCAGCTTGACGAAGAGTTGGGTGACTTGCGCCAATTGCTGATCATCACTTGATCTTGGGGATGCCTGAGATTGTAGTCTTGGATCACATTCTTTTTCCTATTTTATTTCTCTCTGCTGCAGTTACAGAAAAAAAGGTTTCCAACCCTATCAGTCCTACCTACCCCCTGGGATGGCTTCTGCAAACTCTCAAACCTCTCAGCTTAATGCTTACTTAAAGATCTCTAAGCTTGTCTACCTCAGTTTTAAGAAATGGCCCAAAGGGGTTGGGGATTTAGCTCAGTGGTAGAGCGCTTGCCTAGCAAGCACAAGGCCCTGGGTTTGGTTCTCAGGTCTGGGGAGAAAAAAAAAATAAAAATAAAAATAAACAAATAAATAAACAAAAATGGCCCAAATATCCCTTAGATAACAATAAGAAATGGCCACCTAATAGCTCCTTAGACCCTGATATTTTGCAGGAATTATCTAACTTCTGCCAATGAATGGGAAAATGGAAGGAGTTGCCTTATAGTCAAGCTTTTTTCTACCTAACCTCTAAACCTTCCCTTCTCAATTCTCTCCTGCTCACATGCTCCTAGCTATGCAACCTGAACCTGAGGAATCTTTGTCTACTGCTCTGAACTCTGCAAATGAACCTCTGCCTATCTTCCTCCCGCGCCTGCTTGAGCATCTGCCCTTTCGGCTCCTCCTTTAGTCCCCTCCTCTCCAGTATCAGGCCGCCCCAACTACTCAACTCTTGCTCCAATCTTTACACCTCCTATCACTCATTCTCATACTCCTAAGGGATCTGACTCCAACCATGCCAACATGCTAACCATTCTTGCTTTGCGAAAGGTAGCTGGGGTGGATGGACTGGTTAAGGTCCATGTCCCTTTTTCCCTCGCAGAACTTTCTCAGATAGAAAAAAACTGGGTTCCTATACCTTTAATTCTACTTCCTTTATTAAACTATTCCAATATATCACCCAATTTTATAGCCTCACCTTTTATGATGTATATATGATATGTGCTAATTACCTACTTCTTGAGGAGTGCAGGTAAGTTTGGGAGCAGGCTAGGCCACATGCAGATGAGGTTCATCAAACCAATGTTACCCACCCACCTGGAGCTGAGGCAGTTCTCGATCAGGACCCACATTGGGATTATAATACCCCGGGTGGCTCTCTAGCTAGGGTTAGGTTTATAACCTGCCTCCTGACAGGTCTCCATAAGGCTGCCCTCAAATCAGTTAACAATGTAATTCAGTTAAAAATGTAATTCAAGATAAGAACAAAAATCTGACCCATTTCTTAGAACGCCTTACAAAGACTCTCCTTCAATATACTAGCCTAGATCATGAGAGCCTAGAGGGCAGATAGCTCCTTATGACCTACTTTGTCTCGCAGTTTCCCCAACATCAGGACTAAACTTAAGTGTCTGGAGAGGGGTCCTCTCACTCAATAGGCACAAGTTTTAGTGGTGGCATTTAAGGTGTACCATGGGAGAGATGAAAAAGCCTATAAACAGAACTGCCAAATTCAGGTACATGCTATCTGTCTGGCTTCCCAAAGGCATACAGGTTTTATATGTGGTAGAAGGGCCACTGGGCTCATGCATGCCATGCCCTATGTGGGACACCAACTGGACCTTGTCCAAGAGGGACACTGGTCAGCTGACTGTTCCCGTGCAACTCGTGATTTCAGTATTCAAACGAAGACCCCCTCTAGCCCGATCTAGGCATGGCCATGGGTGAGAATTGAAGGTACCCTGTTCCCGGACTGACCACAACCATCTCTCACAGGGAACCCAGGGTAGCCATTACAGTATCAGGGTGATCCATTTCCTTCCTTTTGGACACTGGAACCACTTACTCAGTCCTGAGGGGGTTTTGGGGTCCCACCTCTCCTTCTCGTCTCCCTATTGTCAGGGTAGGGAGATAGCCTTACCTACCTCATCAGACCCCACCATTTAATTGTATTTTCAGGGGTATGCCTCTCACCCACACATTTTTAGTTGTGCCAACCTGCCCTGTGTCCCTAACAGGAAGAGATTTTCTAGCTAAGGTAGGAGCTTTTATTTCATTTGCTCCCACTATTTACCTCACTCCTGACTCAGCAGTGCCCCTCCTTCTCCTCTTAGCCACCCAGCCTACTAGCTCTAACACTTCATTTCCCATGCCAGTCTCTTAGGTGGACCCTAAAGTCTAGGACACCCAGAACCTTTCTATTGTTAGGCACCATCCCCCCATTATTATCCAGTTGCAGGACCCTACCAGATACATTACACAAGCTTAGTACCTACCCTCTCTCACTCCAGAGCTTTAGAGGACTTAAGCCTATTATCATTTATGACCTCAGGAAAAAGTTGCTCCTCCCAATCTCTTTGCCTTTTAACACCCCCATACTTGCAGTTAAGGAGTCTAATGGAACCTACTGCCTGGTTCAAGACCTCTGGCTTATTAATTCTACAGTGGTCCCTCTTCATCCTGTGGTATCTAACCCTTATACACTTCTTTCCACTATCCCTTCAGGAACCTCTCACTTCTTAGTTCTTGACCTCAAGGATGCTTTATTTTTCTATTCCTCTCAGTTCTCAAGTCTCAAAATGCCTTTGCTTTCACCTAGACTAACCCTGACACTCATCTGTCTATGCAGCTGACCTGGACTATCATGCCACAGGGATTCAGGGACAGTCTACACCTATTTGGTCAGGTCCTAGCCTCTGACCTGCTCTCTCTGTCCCTCCCTGGCTCTAAACACAGTATGTAGATGACATTCTACTCTGCTTTCCATCATTACAACTTAACCAAACTAACACCTCTGCTCTCCTAAATTTCTTTTCCAGCTGGAGTTATAGGGTCTTGGCTTCCAAAGTTCAGCTGTCCACACTTCATGTCACTTATTTAGGTCTAACTATTACTCCCACCCCCAAGGCTATCACTGTACATAGAAATCAAGTCTCTTGTAGTACCCTCTACTAAACAGGAGATTCTGTCCTTTCTGGAAATAGCTGGCTTCTTACGGTCTTGGGTTCCATCTTTTTCTCTCCTTGTTCGTCCCTTATATGAGGCAGCTCTGGGCTCACTGCATAAACCCCTCTTTTACCCCATTACTAAACCCTTCTGGAAGCTCCAACAAGCTCTCCTTCAGGTCCCAGCACTTCGCCTCCCAGACCTAACTTGCCCTTTCTCCCTTTATATAACAGAAAGTGACAGATATGCCCTTACACACCTAGGGTATTGGCTGGGACCCTCCTCTGCACCTGTAGCATATCTGTCAAAGAAACTAGATCTTACCACTCAGGGATGGGCACCTTGCATTCATGCTTTAGCAGCTGCTGAGCTCGTAATTCAGGAATCAAAGAAGCTAAACTTTGGGTCACCCACCACTGTCTTCTCTCACCATAAACTGTCTCATCTCTTAACTTATAAAGGCTTACAGGTTTTGTTTGTTTGTTTGTTTGTTTGTTTTTTTACCTCCTTCCCAAGTTATTTCTCTCCAGGTGGCATTACTGGAAGATGCCATACTTACTTTCCTGACTTGCCCACCCCTTAATATTTCAAGCCTCCTTCCTTGACCTAACACTGACTATTCTCCATCTCATTCCTGTACTGAAACCTTAGAAGAACTATTACTCTATTCTTCACATATACAGGAGGACACGTTGCCTCAGGCCACTTATACCTGATATACAGATGGCAGCTCCTTTTTACATGAGGGGACCCATAAAGCAGGCTATGCAATAGTGTCAGATACTGGGGTGGTAGAAGCACAGGCATTACCCTCACACAGTACTAACCAACAGGCTGAGCTGATAGCTCTCACCCGTGCCTTCCAAATAGTACAGGGGCAATCCTTAAATGTTTATACAGACTCCAAATATGCTTTCCATATCCTCCTGTCCCATGCTGCTATTTGGAAAGAGCATGGGCTCCTTACAGCAAAGGGAGGATTCATGTCTAGCTCAGGCCAAACAATGGCCATGCTAAAATCCTCTCATCTTCCCAAGGCTACATGAATTATTCACTGCTAGTCTCATCAGACCAACAGCTCCATCATCTCTAAGGGAAATAACTGGGTTGACCAGGTAGCCAGGACAGTGGCCCTCTAGGGCCAAGTCTCACTCATCCACCACAGGGAATCCATGCAGTGCAACCCACACCCTCAAAGGTAACTCCTGACACAAGCAAATTCTATCTTATGTACATCAGCTCTTTCACCCTAATAGTCTCGCTCTGTTTCAATTTGTAAAAGCCCACTTGCAGCCCACCTCTGAGGACTTACAATACTTAAGAACTACTACTGCCTCTTGTGACATTTGCCAACAGTCAGATCCTAACACCAAATACCAGAGCCAACCTTTTCCCACCCACCAGGCTAAAGGTTTCCTTCCAGGGACTGACTGGCAGCTCGATTTTACCTATATACCCACTGTCAGGTGAATTAAATATTTCTTCATGATGGTGGAATCATTTTCTAACTGTGTGGAGGCATATCCAGTTTCTAATAAGCAGGTTCAGACAGTTGCAGATCTCCTTCTCCAGGAAATTATTTCCTGGTTTGGGATTCCTGCCTCTCTCCAGTCTGATAATTGTCTGGAGTTCACCTCCCAGATATCCCAGACACTAGCTAAGGCTCTTAATATTCCTTGGCATTTTCATATTCTGTACCATCCTCAGTCCTCAGGAAAGGTGGAGTGCACCAACCGGTTTTTAAAATCCATCCTTACTAAGATGTCACGGGAACTTCACCTAGACTAGGTAATATTATTGCTTCTAGTTCTTTTTAGGCTCTGGGCCCTTCACAACTGGCCCCTCTCAGTCTCCCAATTTGAACTGAGGTATGGGAGACTGGCTCTAACACCGGGCACCCTATCCAAGTCTTCACCCCTCCCAGATGACCTCTTAACCCCCTTACTCTGTCATCTTTGTTCTCTTCTATAGAATTTCGCTGACCATTCCTTACCCCAGCCATGTGACAGTCCTTGCCACCCCAAATTCACATTGGAGATCAGGTCCTTCTTTCCGCTCTAGGACAGCGCCCCTCACCCCTTTCCCCTAAATTGCAGGGACCCTTCAAGGTAATTCTTGTAACCCCCATAGCTGCTAAGCTCAAGGGCTTTCCACACTGGATTTACTTGTCCTATCTGAAGCCTTTTATCTCACTTTCAACCCAGAAGAATTCCTTCTCATACACAGTGACACAGACAGGGCCTTGTTCTCTCAAGTTCCAGAGGACACCAGGATCCACTGCCTTGTCATCAATTCCAGAAGAATGAGGTTTCACCCTACAAGCTTTTCCTTCCTGGTTCCCTCTCCTAATTAACTATTCAGCTAATTGTTACAAGACCACCATAGAGCTGGAGGCCAAGGACCATTAAGTGTACCCAGGCAGTAAGGAACAATAACAATCCAGGGGTATTTACATCCTCAGACCCAAAAGGGTCTGGACTCTGCAAAAAAAAAAAAAAAAAAAAAAAAAAAAAAAAAAAAAAAAAAGACTTTAATATAACAATCTATTCCTGTTACATGCCCTTAGCAATTGATCACCTCTGTCTCCTGGATGCTAAACTAATAAAGGAAACAAGTGCCTTAAAATTTGTCTCAGATAAGGCTTATCTCAGGTAAAAATTAAAAGCATATTCCAAGCGCCCCCCACCCTGTCTCTAACACTAACCCATAAAATTTTGACAACAGAGTACTAAACATTATAATATCATGGCTACAAGCTCAAGATTTTAAATTCCCTGTGGCTGCTTCTTAATATGTTTAAAAATGCTTCCAAGCTACAGAGCCACCTTGAATCCACCTGTACAGGTCAGGTCCACTCCAGATAAGTATAACTCAAACTTTCCTGGTCCTGGGACCCCCTTCCTTCACCCTGGGACCCTTTGGGGAACCCCCTCAAGGCAATTTTTTTCTAAAGTTCCTCTTCTGCCTCACCAGCACCTTGTCAGACAGAAACAACCACAGGCTTTAAGCAGCGGAAGATGATGGACGATTCCCAAAGCAGTAGAGGACAATCTACTACCTCAGGACGTCCAGCTACCTCAAAAGCCTCCTTCTCTATCCCCAGGAGTTAACCGACACCCACTGAGTTAGCTGGAAGCAGTTTTGGGAGATAGGACCTCCTCATTCCTGTTCACCCACCAATTTTTACAAGAACAAAAGAGTCTGGGGTTATAGAATTCCTAGTCACTCCCCCATGACCGTGCATGTGCTGGCAAGACGCTTAGTCATTCTGGGGCCTTACATCCTACATAACCCGTGCCCTGCATGGTCACGTAATTTGTATGCAGCGTGATCATGTAATCTATGCACAAGTGTGGCGTAGCTACACAAGCCCATATAAAAATGCATGGGGGAATCCATAAAGTAGATCCCACATACCATTTCCCTCTTTCTGCACAATCTTACAATAGGCCTAAGCACATCCCTTCCATCACCCTTCTTCTAATAAACCATTATAATGGGTTTTGTTGTGACTCATGGCTTTTCTAGCATGGTAAACAGCGCCACATAATAAATAACAGTTACCCCTTTGGGGATTTGAATGACCCTTTCAAAGGGGTCACCCAAGACCACTGGAAAACACAGATAATTACATTATAATTTATAACAATAGCAAAATTACAGTTATGAAGTAGCAACAAAACTAATTTTATAATTGAGGGTCACCACAACATGAGAAACTGTATTAAAGAGTTACAACATTAGGAAGGTTGAGAACCACTGCTCTATATGTTTAAATGTCCATTATTCCCTTAAATTTTTGCAAAGTTTTATTTGCCAAGGTTTCCTTTCTATGTTTATATTACTTAAGGTTTTTAAATATGAAATACAATTCCCAATTTTTTATTTATCTAGCCACCTATTTTTATCTTGTTTTGTATGTGGTGTTAGCCATGCTGGGCAAGCAGTTTACCACAGATCTATGCCCCTTGATTAACTATTTTAAAAATACATTTGCATATACCAAGACTAGAAACTCACAATTATATCATTTATATCTCTTATCAGTATTTCTAAGTTTCACCTTAAACCTGCCATTCAAGTGTGCACTTATACCCTTGCCAAGGCAAACCACACATCTAAAGAAAGACCATAGTTTTACTGGAATAATAATAGAGAGGGGGAAAAGCACCACAACCCATATACCTCAAGAAGGAAAAATGATACCTGAGTCAAGAGAAGGAATATTGCAAAATGAATAAACGCAAACAAAAAGATGCCATGACGTAGAAGAGTAAACCACATAATGTGAAGAAGAAATCCATTAAGTCAATGCCTAAGAAATAGTCAAGAAGAAATATAAAACCAAGAAAAGAGAAATACAATGTCAAAAAGAGGAGAGTGGGTATAATGAGTCACTCAGAATCTCCCAATGCAATCCTGACAGCTGGAAACAGAAGCCAATGCAATGAGTAAGAGCATAAAGAAGACATTAATCTCCAAGAGCTACAACAGGAAAGGAATGCAGAAGAACAATTAATTCAGGGGAGACATAATCAAAAGGAAGTATTTAAAATAAAGACCTGAATATTTTTCATGAAAAACCCAGTGGAATTAGACTGAATAACCAAGAGACGAGGAAAAGGAACAGAAAAACAAAGTATGGAAATGGAATGAGAAAAATTAAAGCAATAGTTCTATAAAGACCAGGACTTCTTCTTCCTGAGAAAGGACAGATAAGAGACAGATAGCCTCAAAGAAAGCAAAAAGGAAAGCTCACATCCAGTGGTCTTTATGTTCAAATGCTTCCAAAATTGCTGCAAGCCACAAGAATGTATTATAGAGATTCAGCTGTATATAGTAAAGCTATACCTAGAAAGGTCAAGGAACCTTTTCTAGAGGGAAGCCATTTATTGGTGTTATTCAGCTTTTTATATATCAGCTGTCTTCTGCTATGAATTTTTTGTGCACTCATATACTACTAGGCCATATGGCAAACAGCATGAGCTTCTCAGACCTACTGCTGATCTACTAGGTAACCCCTCTACAGAGCCTAGGAGACAGGTGGACTGTAGATGCATAGCTTTGTTTCTTGTGCAAATGAAGCTCAGATCATCCTTTTCCTTCAGGCCTAGTGGCATTCCAGAGCTATTGATTCAAGACAAGAGTTTTTTGCATTACCAGGTGCAGTAAAGACTGGTCTGGGCAGAGTCACATAGCCAGAGAGAAGAGAAAAAGGCAGCGTTTCTGTAGATGGTGAGAAAGACTGGCTCAGACCAAGGAATAAGGAGTAAGGAAAAGTTCTGCAGGTTGTAGGTTGATTTGAATCAAGTCAGGGTAGAAGAGGAAGAAAAAATTGGAAGATGAAAGAACTGAAGATGAGGATGAGGTCAAGAGCATAAGAGCTTATCTATTACTAGAGCTATGAGAGGACAGAAAAAGAATGGACAGAGAAGAACTGAGTGTGAGGATGGAACTAAAGCTGTATAGATAGAATTTTGTCTTCAAGAAATAAAGTAAATGGATGAAAAGAGCATGGTGTACATAGATTCTTTTCCCTCAGATAACCCCACGCTGGATGTAGCATCTTCCCCAGGACTCTGGGAAGGGTTTTCTCAGGGCAGGCTCCTGGGAAAATTTCAATACAAAATAATCATATTTAATTATAAAATGAAGTTTGAGGTTCAAATTAGAAAGGACATAAGAGCATAGAGACATCCCATCCCAATGACACGTTCTTAAAAAAGAAAAGCAATCTGCAGGGGGGAACCATGATTTTCTGTTTAAACAAGAGACTCTTAGGTCAAAATGTTGGTGACCACATTCAAGCTCTCTTGTGTACTTGATGGATGGCCTTAGTGAAATTATTTAATTTGTTCACCTAGAAACTGAAAATGGTGAGGATTAAGTGAGAAAAATCTATGAAAAGAAATGAAGGACAAACCAAGCAGACAGGAGCACATGTAACGTTATGCACTGTTATATACTGTAAGTTACTATTAGTGAAATTCTTACAATTTTCAAATTCAATCTCTAAATATAATAAGTTCCCTCTTAAGAGGGAACAAAATGGCAAAAGCAGAAGTACAAATCAAAGCCTACATTAGCAATTATTAAGTCAAGCATACAAACCCTCAGAGAAACAGCACTTTAGTTCAGCAAATATAATTCTCTTAAAAGATATAAAATGAAGGTCACATATATTTTTAACAATACTGTCTAGCAACACTTGTTGTGTGATATTTTATTTGTGTTCTGACAAATAAAGCTTGCCTGGAGATCAGAGGGCACAGTTAGCCACTAGTTAACCATTAGAGGCCAGGCAGTGGGAGGCTCATGCCTTTAACCACAACACTTGGGAGGTGGAGACAGGAATAGAAGGCTGGTGGAGACAAGATCTCAGTCCCCTTTCAGTCTGAGGATTCATAGAGGTAAGAAGTAGCTGCTGCTCTGCTTCTCTGACCTTTCAGCTTTCACCCCAATATCTGACTCTTGATTTTTATTAATAAGACTAATTAGGGTCACATTTCACTTATAGACAAATATGATATCCCATTTTAAGCAGAAAGGCTTTAGACTTACAATCCAATTGCTCAGCACAGAAAGTGGACAGATGATCAGTGTTGTTCTTGTCCTCTCTCCAGTGTCACATTTTTTTGAGCGCTCCACCACAGATACCCCTAAAAGAACAAGGTGTTGATAGACTTTACCTGCTTTTTTAAATACTGAGTTATCCATCTCAATATGGTCCTAACAATCATCTATGAAGACAGAAATCCAGAAGAATTAAAAAACAGGAAACTGGCACTGGGAGGTGGTGGTGCTTGTCTTTAATCCCAGCACTCAGAAGGAAGAGGCAGGCAGATCTCTGTGAGTTTGAGGCCAGCCTGGTCTACAGAGGGAGTCCCAGGATATCCAAGGCTACACAGAGAAACCCCCTTACAAAAGAAAATAAAACATTAAAAAAAAAAAAAAGAGATGGACTGTTTCCAGTCTCTCTCACTCCATAAAATCAAAAATTAAATAGTGATTATTTATGAAGAAGAATCAGAGGACTGAATCAGAGGACTGTAACTGGACACTTGGAGCAGCCTTTCCTCTTCAGTTAAACTTTTCCAGAAACACCCTCATAGACACAACCAGGAGAGTGTTTCTATGGTGATTCTAACCCCAATCAAACTGACAAAGAAGATTAACAATTCAATCTCTTGTCAACTTAAAACACAAGCACATCACTTTAAGTCATAACATGCCACCCTGGCCCCCAAACTTTCATGTTCATCTCAAAATGCAAAATGCATTTAGCTCATTTCTAAAATTCCTCACAGACTTTTTAAATAGACCCAATACTGCTGTGGGACAGTCTGTATGTCAAATCTGTTGCTCTGATTGGTCAATAAATAAAACACTGATTGGCCAGTGGCCAGGCAGGAGGAAGTATAGGCGGGACAAGGAGGAGAAGAATTCTGGGAAGTGGAAGGCTGAGTCAGAGAAACAGCCAGCCACCACTATGACAAGCCGCATGTGAAGACACCGGTAAGCCACAAGCCATGTGGCAAGGTATAGATTTATGGAAATGGATTAATTTAAGCTATAAGAACAGTTAGCAAGAAGCCTGCCAGGGCCGTACAGTTTGTAAGCAATATAAGTCTCTGTGTTTACTTGGTTGAGTCTGAGTGGCTGTGGGACTGGCGGTGACAGATTTGTCCTAACTGTGGGCAAGGCAGGAAAACTCTAGCTACACAATACTGTTCAATAGTTCAAGGTTATTCTGAAACTCAGGGCAATTTCTTAACTGTGAGCCCCTATATCCTTCCTCATAAACATCCTAAGATTGTAGCACCTCCAACATCTTGGAGCTTCCACTATACACAAGGCAATACCTTCCCAGTTTGTACAATGTCCTCCCACACCTCCCTACAGGAAGTCTGACCCTGCCACACACTTTCTATCCACAGCAGCTTTTTGAAATCTTGACCCAAGCCTCCATGAACCTTGCTTCATGCATTTTGCATGCCTACAAAATCAATACCATATGGACAATACTTCCAAGTTCTGTAGGTAGCTCAAAATGTAGCCCAAAGCCACAACCACTTCTGTATACCTTTACAGCTAATCCTGAGAAAATACTACTCTATGTGGCAACTGTGGAGCAGAGAATGCCTTCAGTGGTATTCTGTGTCTTGGCTCTCTCCTTTTAAATTCACCTGCCTTGTTACAAACTAGAGCCTTCAATGGGTAAGGTCTTGCCCTCTGTGTACTTCTCCTATCCTAGTGCAGCTGCAAGATTTTTCTTTAATGTTGTTAATCTCTGTAACCATTATAGTCACTCTTTTCATATCTCCCCTGTCCTCAACTATAAATTCTCATCCCTTCCTTGCCAAGCTGTACATTTGTCTTGTCTTACCTTTCTGCCCAACTTGCAGTTTTCTCTGTCAACCTGGGTAAAAGCAGTGAGAAGTAACCATAACAGCCTAAATGCTATCCTGTCTTGAAATTCCTGTGCCAAACAACCAGGCAATCAATGCTTTTTAATTTAGCCCCACTCAAATAGTTAAGACATGGACAGAATAAAGTCAGGTTCTTTACCAGAATATAACACAAAATGCCACTAGCCCAGTTCCTAAGAAAGTCCTCTGAAACCTGATAAGCCAAGTTCCCACTATCCTCACTTCTCTCAGAATTCTGATCTTCCAAATTCCCACCAAAACGGCCCATTAGTCTCTTGTCTAAAGCGTGTCTATAGCCTATAGCTTCAAAATCTTTCACATTGTTCCTGCAAACCAGTGCTATACTGTGGTGATATTTTATTTGTGCTTTAACAAATAAAGCTTGCCTGGGGATCAGAGGAAAAAACCAGCCACTATATTAAACATAGAGGTCAGGCAGTGGTACCACATGACCTTAATGTTAGCATTCAGGAGAAAGAGCTTCATCGGGATCTCTGTGAGTTCCAAGGCACACTGGGGACAGAGCTAGGTATAGTGGCACACGCCTTTAATCCCAGCACTAGTTAACCATAGAGGTCTGGAGGTCTGTACAAACAGGAAGTGATATAGCTGGGCAGAAAGAGGAAGTGATATAGCTGGGTGGAAAGAGGAAATAAGATGGCAGGGCACAGAAACGTGAGTATACAGGCAGTAGCTCTCTCTTGGGCTGAGGATTTCCTAGCAGTAAGAACTTGTGGCTGGCTTGTTCTATCCCTTTGATCTTTCAGCTTTCACTCTAATATCTGGCTCCAGGTTTTTTATTAATAAGACCATTTAGTAATTTGTGCTACACTAATGCTTACAAACCAGTCAGCAATAACACCATTCCTCAGTACCAATTTTCTGTTAGTTGTTGTGACAAAATACCTTACAAAAGTAAATAAAAGATATATTTTGGCCTCCAAATTGAGAATATACTGCCCATTATGGAGGGGAAGTCATAGCAGCAAAAGCATGAGGTAGCTGGTCACACTACATCCACAGCCAGGAAGTAGAGAAAAATATTGATGCTCAGCTCATTTTCTCCTTATTAAGTCCAGGAGTAGCCCATGGAACAGGACTGCCTACATTCAGGGTGGATTTTTCCCTCTCTAAATAAATCTTTCTAGATTTAATTTTAATTATGTGTGTGTATATGATGTATGTGTGTGTGTGTGTGTGTGTGTGTGTGTGTGTGCGCGCGCGTGTAATGTATGTATGTATGTGTGTGTGTGTGTGCGTGCCTGAAGAGGTCAGAGGTAGCTGGATCCCATTTGTCAGCTACCCAACATAGGTGCTGGAAATTGAATTTGGGTCCTCTGGAAGAGTAGTATGTGCTCTTAACCCCTATGCCATTCAGGTTCAAAATATATTTTTTTTTACTAACTAATTTATGTATTTTACATCCAGACTCTAGCCTCCCTCCCTCCTCTTCTCCCACTCCGTCTCCCCAGTTCCCCTCTGCCTTCCTCTCAATCTACCCCTCCTCCATATTCGCTCAGAAAGTGGCAGGCCTCCTCTGGGCATCAGCAAAACAGGGCACATCAAGCTACCACAAGACCAAGCACCTTCTCCTGTATTCAGGCTGGGCAAGGGCAATCCAGCATGAGGAATAGGTTTCCAAGAGCCAGCCAAAAGCATCAGGGAGAACCCTGCTCCCATTGCCAGGAATCTCACAAGTAGACCACGCTACACAACCGTCACATCTATGCAGAGAGCCTAGATTGGTCCCATGCAGGCTACCTGGTTATTGGTTCAGATTCTGTGAGTTCCCATAAGCCAGGCTAACTGTTTCTGTGGGTTTTCATCTGATGTCCTTGATTACCCCCTGGTTCCTATAAATCTCCACTTCCTCTCCTCAGCAGGATTCCCCAAACTCCTCCCAATGTTTGGCCATGGGTCTCTGAATCTGCCTCCATCGGGCACTGAATGAAGACTCTCTGATGACAACCTGGGTAATCACCAATTCAATCATGGGGATGACCTGTTCAGGCTATACTGCCAGGAGCCTTAGCTGGGGCTATCCTTGTAGACTCATGGAAGTTTCTCTTCTATCAGGCTTCTACCTGACTCCATAAAGTACCCTTCCCCAGTCATCTTTTTCAGCACTCTCCCCTTTCTCCCACCCACCCCCCAATCCCTGAAGTTTCCATGCCTACCCAACCCCAGTCCAACCAGCAGATCTCTATTTCCCCTTCCCTGGGAGAACCATATGTCCCCCTTGGGCCCTCCTTGTTACCTAGCCTCTCTAGGTAAAATTTATCATTTTTAAACAGACTACATTCAAGTCTACTTTTATGCCATTATAATGTTTTATCTTCCTTGTATCATTTAACATCTAAAGTATTTTACTTATGTATTGCACCCCTTATGACTGCTGAATAAGCCATGGAAATAAGATCTTGTGCTGTACATGGAAACCAAGGCACAGATACAATTCTCTCAGACATCTTATCTTAATTCTATCTTTTTCCATCCTATTCATAAGCAAATTCATTGACATTCTTAAGTGAAAAGCAAATTCTAATAACACTAAAAATTAGATCTTTATTTAAATTTATGCAAGTTAAGCTTTAAACCAATCATAAATGACTCCATTCCTTTACTAGAACAGAACAGGGAGGAAAGGGGAAAACTAGACTTACTGACCCTTTTTCAACATTTTCTTCTTTGTTGCAAGGGCAGATAAAGTAAGTGCATGAGCAAATTTTGTATCTTCTTTAACCTTAGATGATCCTGATAAGAAAAATCACAGAATACAAAAATTTCTTACTCTGCCTTCTTAGGTACTTTATATATTCTGCAACTTGGCATATTACTTTAATTAAATAAAAATAGTATTTGGTAAGTAGCAAGCCATTTATGACACTAAGCATATCCCTATAGCTCAGAGAAATGATGTAATCACATCCCAGCTGTTACTTCTCTTAAAAGAAAAATCAGGAACAGACAAATGCAAAGAGATTCAGCTCTCAGGAAAAAAAGCTGTACCAGTATGAAGCTGCTAAATTTCATATCAGTCTAATGGTGATAAGCTGTTTTCCAAACGTAATTTCTCAGTTAATGAGAAAGACAATATGATTTGAAGTAATAGGAAAATAAAGCATATTTCAAAGATGAAATAAATGGTATACATTGTTTTCTATGTGCATAATGTGAATACTGCCAAGAAGGCACTCCAAATTTGTTTGTTAAGCTTGTGTGTGTGTGTGTGTGTGTGTTTGCACAAGCATGCCAGCACTTGTATATGTATGTGTACATGCTTGTGCACATGCTTGTGCACACTTATGTGAAAAATAAAAAGTTTTATTCAATTTATTTTGTAAGTAGTAGAAAACAACTGTTTTGTTTAAAGTTGGTTTAAATATTATCCATTAGATTTTTAACTTGAAATTATTCATTGAATTTGCATAATTTAACACATAGTAAGTTCATGAAAAGTTCAAATGCAGGAAAAAGTTCAAAAGCAGCCAAATTTTATACTATTGCTAAAGATCTTCCAAGCTAACAAGATGTCAATTAATGATTGTTTTATTTTAAAAATATTTACATGAAGGTTATGTTATGTAAGTACTGAGATGTAATATACACCTACCTTTTACTCTATTTTTAGTATCTGACTGTGCATTTTTCAGCTTGCCTAAAATAAAATAATAATAATAATAATGGATACACTAGGAGATGAGACTATATGACAGTGTCAAATCAAGTCATATTACCTTTCATTTTCTGTGGAGGTCCACTAGTTTCAATTTCCTCTGAATCAATGCTTTCAATGTACTGAACAGCAATTTTTCTTCTGAAATTGAAGAGATTCAAAATAAAATACAATAAAGCAATATGTTTAATAAATGCAATACAGAAGTTGTTTAACTCCTATTTGCTTTTAAAATTTTTTTCCAAAAAACTCTCTTATTTGCCAAGCAAATTTCAAACATGCTAAAAAGCTTATTTTTTTTAAATGACCAGATAGCTGCATTTGTAAAATATAGTACCACTAAGATTACATTTGAAAAGTCATTCACATAGAGTTCAATGTTCAGTCATTCAACTAAAACATGTAACATTAGAACCAAAAATTGGCAATGTGGAAGAGAGCAGATGACAACTACATGCGAGCCACTGTCCTTGGAGGGGAGTGATGACAGGAAAACACTAGCTTTAGTAGCAAAGAAATACCGAATAAACAGAACAGGAATGTCCAGAGTTGATTCAAAGCACTCAAGTCCCAAATGGAGCATGCTCTCTTCCCCAAAGAGGGCGGAGAACAACTAGGGAGGATGGGGATCTCAGCTTAGGACAAACAGAGCTTCAGATAGTCCTACTCTCAGTACAAGAAAATTTATAGGGCAGAAAAAGAAGGGAGGCAGGGCTGACATCTGTACAGCCAATTTGTACAACATCTGTACAAATCTTCAGAGTCGGGGTGGAATCCAAAGACAAAAAAAAAAAAAAAAAAAATAAGCCACAGGGGGGGAAAAAATGCCAGCCACAGCACTGAGAAGATTTACAGTTCCAGCAGACAGGGGCACATATTCCACATTCATAACTTTCAGTATTTGGCTGGAGCAGAGGTAACACATCATTTAAAAAGACATATGCTTTGTTTGCAGCTTGGTGGAACCATTCTTTTTTGAGTGTGGCTACTGTTAGGTTTTCCATCCTCCAGTAGATGGTCCCATACCCATGAATCTATGGGCAACACTAACTAGACTTAGTGGTTTATCAAAAAAAGAAGAGGAGGAGGAAGAAGAAGAGAGGAAGAGGAAGGGAAGAAGAGCAGAAGGAGGGACAAATTGAGCAGGGAATTCAATTCCCCAAGAAATAAATAGGGGGCATGTATGATGATATTTCACTGCATGCATGTATGAAATTCTCAAGAATAAAGAAATTTAAAAAAAAAAACAAAGAAAAATACTAAACAAATAAATGATCATGGGAATGTTGCTTTGAGAATGTAAACTGGTGTGGCCACTGTAGAAGCCATAACAGGTCATCAAAAAGCTAAAAATAGAACTACTGCATGGCCCAGGTATACCATTCCTGCACATATACCCAAAAGACTGTGAGTTAACATGCTATGGAGATACAAGCACATCAGTACTTACTATTGCATTATTCACAGCAACTAAAAAAAATGCATCTAGCATAAATGTACCATCAACAGACAAATGAGTAAAAATGGCATATTACATCTACACAATAGTGTTAGCCATAAAGAAAAATGAATCATGAAAAGAAAATGGATGAAATAAGCCAGACTCAGGTAAATAAATTTTGTGGATCTTAGATTGAACAAAGATATATAAAGCCATATATACTCAAAATTCTCCATACATATTTATATAACAGCAAAGCAAAGGGGATACTGGAAGAAAGAGATTAGAGGGAGGTAAGAAAAAAACAGAGAAAGAAGAGAAAGATGGACAAGCTATGGAGGATGAATATGGTCAAAGTACCTGGTATTGAAAAATATTGTCTTTATGGAGCCTACCCATATGTACAATATACACCAATTAAAGAAAATCTTGACAGGGCCTTTGAAAATGGAGTTATAAAAGGATTAAAAACCCTACTGTTATCAAAGAAAAGGGAAAATATAATTATTGATAGCTGCTGGTAGCAAAAATCCATGGAGTATACAGCAGTGACAACTAGAGTTCAGAAGGTCAACCTATCAGAACTAAGGGTTCTGTTAGAGGAAACCATCATGCAAAGTGTTATGGAATTACTATCTTTTGAATGAACTGGCTATCTCTTGATGTAAACTTCTTGTGTAATAACAGCTATGATTCTCCCCATTTACCGTGCATTTCCATGTATACATGTACTCTCATGAATGCATCTCAATCTTATGGGCATACATAATTGTTGATAGTCTAGAAGATGGTTTCTTATTTAACGGTACAATTTTTAAGAATAGAAACATACTAAAATATGCTTCATACTAGATCTATTATTCCATGTGGACTGTAGACACTTAGAGGTCTTGTTCTCCATCCTTAGCCACTGACAGGGTAAATATTGGACAGACGAAGTGTCTTCATAGAACTTTCACAGAGCGGAATTGCAGGTGACTGGCCTTGTTAGATCAAAATGCTTCTAACATTCTAACATAGTGAACCAGAAGTGATAGTGCAGGTGTCTGGCCTTGGTATATCTTGGTGCTTCAAGAGATCAATAGCACCTATGTTGCCCTAAGCTTCCTCCACTAGCACCTCCCATTCTGATTCAAATAACAATTAACACTTTGTATTTATTTCTACACCAGTTTTTAAGGCAAGATTTTTAGGCTCAGTAGACTAATTATATGTAGGTCCTGATATTCAGGTAACTAACAGAAAAAGGCTATTAACTGACTAACCGTATCTGGATATTATTAACCACATAAAATAGTACACATACATATTCTTTGCCTTTTCCTTAAATCTCTCATTGGTTTAATTTCTTTCCTTGTAACCTTTGTAGGTATCCCTTTAAGAGATAGTCAGTACTTTTTACAATCTACAGCCATTGTCAGTCACCAATTAAGGTGACCAGGTCTTTGCCAAGTGTGACTCTTATCAGAATGCTTGTCCCTGAGAGTTTACTTTGTAGTTTTTATGAACAAGTTGTTAATGAATGGATGGAGATGTGTGTGTGTGTGTGTGTGTGTGTGTGTGTGAGAGAGAGAGAGAGAGAGAGAGAGAGAGAGAGAGAGAGAGAGAGAGGAGAGAGAGAGAGAGAGAGAGAGAGAGAGAGAGAGAGAGAGAATTCATATTCTTAGGGGAACAAAGAAGGGAAGAAGATGGAAAATACCTAGATAGATATGAGAGAACAGCAAGAAGAGAACTGATGGAGAAGAACAAAGATGAGGATTGAGATGGAAAGAACTAGATAGACATGAGAGAACAATAGAGGGGACTGAGAACAGGAGGGACTGAGAGGAGCTAAGTAAGAAAACAGGAAAAAAAAACTGTGTAGATATAGAATTGACTTAGAAGAATAAGGTGAATGGACTAACGAACTCAGTGTGCTTAGATTCACTGAATATCCCTCAAATTAGAATCCTTAGCCGCTTGTAGCATCTGTTCTGGACCCTGATAGAAATCTCCTCAAGGAGGAAGTTCATTATATAATCACTGCATAAATTGTAAGTAAGAACGATGGACTTTGGAATCAGACTACCAAGATTCAAATCTTCATTCTACTAGTAACTTGCTATGACTTTATGCAAATCACCAAACTATGTCTGTTTCCTCACTTGGAAAATGGAAATAAAATATAACTGACTATATAGCGTAAATGTGACTGTATACAAAAGACCTAAAAATACTACCATTCTGAAGAATAAGCATGTCTGTATTGGCTATAGTACATACACTGGCTGCTGCTTGTACACATTTTCCTGGTTATATATTAATTTCCTTTCATCTGATCTATTCTACCTAACAGTGCTATATTACAGGCTTATGACTAGTTCAGTTCTAAGATTTGGCATTTACATAAGAAGTAAATCAGAAAAAAAAAAAAAAAAAAAAAAAAAACCAAAAACGTCTACCAGGTCGACCCCGTCCTCGGGGGAGACCTTGATCTGGAGGAGGTGGGAATGGGGGGTGGGCTGGAGGGAGGGGGAGGGGGGCGAGAGGGGGAGAACAGGGGAATCTGTGGCTATTATGTTGAACTGAATGGTGTAAAAAAAAAAAAAAGTGTAAGACTTGCCTGCCCATTTATTTGATTAGTCATTACTTGTTTTTTTTTTTTGTTCAGTAAGTGATTTCTTTTGTTTCATAAAAAGTTCTAATTTGGATTTCTTTTCTTATAAATTTAAGACTGCTAAGTAGCATGCTTTTCTAATAAAAGGTACCAGATTTAAAAAAAAAAAAAAGTAAATCAGGCTAGATTCTGGGATTAAGAGCACTGGCTCCTCTTCCTGGGTTCAATTCCCCACACCCACATGGCAGCTTGCAGTGATGTGTAACTTCTGTTTCAAGAGATCCGATGTCCTCTTCTGGCTTCCTTGAACACCAGGCACCCATGTGGCACACAGACATACACACAGGCAAGCACTTATACGCATAAAATAATAAAATGAAAAAATCTCTAAATAAAAAACAAAAACTAGGAAGTAATGATTTTGAGTTCAGTTCAAGAGGAGTTTAATGACAGGATCATCAACTAGACCGTATTTTGTGACTGGTGCTGAGGAATTGCTAGTGGAGATTTAGACATAAGACCACATCCATGTACACTGATGGGAGACCATACTATATAACAAAAGCCTGGTACCTATACCTACTTGAAAGGGTAAATGAAGCATATAAAGTTAACAGATTCAAGGTAAGATAAAACAAGAATAATATCTTTTATGCAAACTCTCTCTACATTCTAGTCTGTGTTAACTCTCCACAATTTTCTGAAGAGCAAAGAATGCTGTGTTAAGTTTTCCAAACACATCCTTCAATTTTATCCCCCAAAATCCAAAGGAAAAATCTCAATGTCTCATTAAGAAAATCTAGGTTAAAAAAAAAGGAAAGTGGTAGTGATTATTAAAAATTAATAAACCATTTATTTTATAGATTAATATTACTTTCACTTTTGAAATGAAGAATAGGAAAGACTGGCAGCATGATTTAAGAATTAAATTATTTTTTATAGAGCAACATTACTTTTCACTTTTAAAATAAGAACACTATACTGTCATTGTGATTTAGCAATCTACAATTTGAAATGTATTTGAAGTAACCTATAACTGAAATATAGTTCTCATTTCTTTCTCTTACAAGAAGGCAGAGAAAACAAAAATGCCATGGAGCTAAACCTAAACACTTTACCTTTTAGGGCAGAAACTAGACAATTCCGACATGGGATACTTATTCTTCTCCTGAATATCTGAAACACCAGGTTCTTCACTATATCTGGATGGCTCTATTTCAAAGAAACACACAGAATTATCAAAATGTCTTAAAATAGCACCATGTCTCTGAAAGGCTTAATATTTTTCCATAACTAACCTTGAACTTTAATAACTTCACTTTCGTGCCCTCTGGAACTCTTTCTACATTTCTCCTAAACTAGTATTTTCCCACTGGGATATACCTTCAGTTTTTTATGACCCAAATGAAATGTCTTTTTCCAACCGTGACCACCCAACTCAGAGGCTGAATTTATTTCCATATCACAAAAACAAACAAAAAACAAAAACAACACACGTACACACAGGGAAGGAGGACAGACAGATAGACACTAATAGACCCTAATAAAATGCTAAATATAAATTTGTATTTCCAAACATTAGCTGTCATTTAGCAACCTTCCTTATCACTGTTTAGTCCTCCCAGGCTCTGCAATATACTACTGTTGACCTAAACTCAAAGTCATTTTCTTCCCAGAGAACTTCACTAACTTGCAATGAAAATTTGATGCCATTACTTATTATAAGTTAATTTTCTTACCTCTCCCCCACCACCCACTTACTTATGTATTCCTTCAACCTTAAGAATGCTAACTTATATAATTATTCTTGAGTTCTCATTTTTCCCATAATGCATTGTATATACAATGAAGTTCTAAAATAAAACATTTTTTCTTTAAATTGTTCTTTGAAGAAATTTTTCTCTCAATTAAAAACACTTTCCCTAACTTTTCTAACTGGTATACTAATAACCAATCAATTATTTTGACAAAACCTTTTCTGAACACCAATCCTCACAAGGTTCTTTAGAAAAAGAGATCCTAAATTTTTACATTACAAAACTCAAAATAGAATTATAATAGGTGAGAAAACATCCATAAAGTGGTTGGACCGTATTCACAACTACAACTCACCTGCGCTTAGTCCATCTGCCTCTTTGTCAGTATTACTCCCTCTGAGTTTACCAGTCTCCTCCTTGTATTCCTATGTAAAAAGGCATTTTCTTCAATGGGATACCAGTTTTAAATGATGTTAAGATGAATTTTGTTTTATATTGCTTTACTTTACATGATGAAGATTACTTATAAATGCTAACAGATAGATCACCATTTTAAAAATGGTTAAAAAGGATGTAAAAAAGCAAAAAAGAATATACAAATTGATTTAAATTTTTTCATTAGTATCTCAAAAATGAAAATTATGAAAAGCTTCACTCCTACTGATTAATGTTTATGGAGCCGGAACGTCTATGTACACTAGCAGAGTAGGAAAGGAATCATGACTATTATCTAGTTTTAAGCCCTGCAACCTACAATAATGACACACTTACAAGATATACAAGTACAATGATAATACCAATGTTATTAGAGTAACCAATCACGTTTTAATATTGGATTTAAGGCCCAATCCATGAGAGAGAACCCATACCTGGCATTGCTAAAGTAGCCCAGAACCTGAGACTAGATAGGTCATGGGCCTAGGGGAAAGCCTACTGCTATTATTCTGCTAAATGAACATAGGGATAAAACAACTCCTAATGACATATTGCTATACCCATAGATCAGTGCATTGCTCAATTCTCATCAGAGAGAAGTTTCTTCTTGCAGTAGATAGTAATAAAGAGATACAATGTGATTTTGAAGGACTCAGCTCTAAATGGGATGTCCTTATCAAACTTTTCCCCTCAAGGCTCAGGATCTATGTGGAAAAATAGGCAGAACAACTTTAAGAGCCAAATGACTCCAAGAAAACAGCATTTTCCAGACACAATAGGACTGGTGTACATTATGAACTCAGAGACTGTGACATCACACACAAGACCTACACACATTCAAGCCAGACAAAATCCCAGCATAGGGGAAGAGAAAATAGACACAAAGTCCCACCCCTACATAACAAGCAATTTGCAATTCATACCTTTAGGAAAGAGAAAATGAGTTTTCTCCAATGAAGTGAGACACTAGATATATAAACCACATTGCAGGAGAGGCCCCATGCTCAGAAATAGTTGGCTAACACAAAATGGACTCCATGTTTTTTATTTGCTTTTATCAGTGCTTTGTTTATCCTTTTTTTTAGTTTTTTTTTTTTCTTGAAACACCCCCATGCTGACCCCCTTTTTTATGTTTTTGTTTTGTTTTGAAAGAAAGAATATGAAATTGGGTGGGAAGGGAGGTGGGAAGATATTGTATAAAAATTTTTTAATCCAATTAATACAAAAAATAAAACACTTTCCTAGTTAGTTTTCTAATTATACATATTGACATTTGCTTAAAATATGAGGAAAAGCAACGAATATAATATCCCACTATACAAAAAAAAAAAGAAAACTAGTTGGTCTTAATCTTTCCAAATGAAAACAAACACACAAAAAAACCCTCTCAAAATATGTCAGTGTGAAAAAAAATCATGAGATGAGATTTACACTAGAATAAAAAGCTCCCACACTAAATTTTCAAACCAAGATTTTCTATTCAGTAAATAATGGAGCTACCATTACCATACTCTCTTTTCTGAAATTCCCAAAGCTAACAAGATAAAGCAGTAGTATTTATAGCAAAAAAAAAAAAAAAAAGAAAAAGAAAAAAAATTGAGATACTAAAGTCCCAGTAAAAGTAAAATTTTTTTTAAAAATTCAATAATAAGCTGTAAGGAAAAGTAGTGTACATGAAAAGTAAAATACAGAAAGCATCTTTGCGCTGTTTTCTAAATCAGACTTTTAGGATTTTCAGGTAAGAACAGTTTATTTCTAATTTCTCTTTTGCCTACCACCCCCTAACCCCCCGACAGCAACAATGAGCTCTCATCTGCTGTTCTACTGCCATACCTGCCTGCCTACTACCATGATCCCCACCATGATAATAATAGACAACCCTCTGAATCTGTAAGTGACCCAGTTAATTATTTTTTTGTTTGTTTGTTCGTTTGTTTTGTAAATTACCTTGGACATGGTGCTCTTCACAGCAACAGAATTAAGACAAATATGATACGTATACTTTGTTTGTTTATTTGTGTCTTCTGGGTTTTTTAACTTTTTTTTTTTATTGTTATTGTTTTGAAATAATGTCTTACTATGTATCCCTAACTGGCCTGGAATCAGACTGCCACGAATTCAGAGATCCACCTGCTTCAGCCTTGAGTACTGGGATTAAAATTCATGCAACCCTTGCCAGGCAGTGGTGACACACACCTTTAATCCCAGCACTTGGGAGGCAAAGGCAGGTGGATTTCTGTGAGTTCAAGGGTATCCTCGTCTATAGAGCTAGTTCTAGGACAGCTAGAGCTGTTACACAGAGAAATCCTGTCTTGAAAAACAACAACAAAAACAACCAATAAACACACACCCCCATAGAAATTGGTGCTTACACTTTAATAAGCACCATTATAAATGACTAAAAAACATTAATCACATCTCAAGAAGATCAGCTATTATTAATTAGCTGTCAACTACTTTTAGTGAGATAGAAATTTCTACAGTAAATCAGCCTTCACAGAACACACTTCCTTTACCTTTCTTGGTTGATTCTTCTTGCTTCTTTTACTGAGAAGAGACTTGCCATCAGCAAAGTTGGTAAGAATTACTGCAATGGCAGTAAGAGTTTTGCCCTTCGAAATATTTTTAAAAGACAAATGGTCAGATTCTAAAATCCATCTAGAAATATTTCAAAACCTATTTTAAAATAATAAAATATAAGTCAAAGCCACAGCATGCATGATTACTAAACAATATAATTGCTAATGAAAAATAAGTATTTCACTTAGCTAAGAAAATATTTCTTATACCATATTATAACTTACTAAATGATTGACTATAAGCCCCACAGAGAAAGGTCATTTTATTGAATGACAAACATTCTACATTGAACTATCATTTTTATCATGAAACTAATATTAATTAATATTCACATGTATAGAGGCCAGAGAAGAATCTCAATGTCAGTTTTCAGGCACTGCTACCCATGCCCTTTTTGAGACATCATCTCCTCCCTCCAAACCCTCCCATAAACCCCTCCTTTCTCTTTCAAACTCATGGCCTCTTTTTTCATTATTGTTGTTACATGCATATTTGCATACACTCATACACTATTTTTATTTGAAAGAACAGGCAACTGACTGTCTAGGGTGAATTTTCTTGAAAATAATCAATATAAGGTGTAAGATACTACCTTTAAGGAAAACAACAGTATTTCTTGTAAGGGTTAATTTCAATTTTTAATCAAAAGTTAAAATATTACAAAACTTCACCATTACAGTATGACTAAAGCAACTGCCAAGAATTTAACTGCTTTTCTCATAAGATCAGTAGCACTGTTAAAGAATAAAAGCTTTAAATGCTGCACGATGAAATGCACTATATGTGGCAGGTCTACAGTCAGTACTTTCCAATTGGCAAGCCTCATCTTAAAATCATTAACAGGTGAAACATTCAATGTACAACATGCACAGATGATAATCAGTAAGTTTAGTAAGTAAGTTTTGCCTAGTGGTTAGTTCCTTTAATGAATAAATAGTATTTTATCTTAAAAGCTTTTAAAACACTTGTGAGATTAATACTGACTGTCAACTTTGACAGGAACTTCAATCTCCTGGAAGACAACTGGGACATGTCCATAATGAAGTTTCTAGACTAGGTAAATGAGGTAGGATAAACCACTCTAACTGTGCATGGCACCATTCCATAGATTGGGGTGATCATCTGCATCCATTTCTGCCTCTTGACTATAGGCAAAATATGACCATCTATTAAATTCCTGCCTCTGTACCTTCCCCATGATGGACTGTATCTCCCAGAACTGAAAGTAAAAAAAAAAAAATTCTTCTCTGAAGTCTGATATGATATCATAGATATAAGAAAAGCAACTAATAATACAATACTTTTCCCTTTACTATATCTGTAAGGAAAAAAAATCAACACAATCCCAATATACCAAATAAAGTAACAATTTGACAGTTCAGCTGCCACTTTTCCACCTAAGCATCAAAACTACTTGCAAAACTAAACAGTGACATTCTTATAAAAGCTGTTATTGTTTAGAATTGTCTTTGAAATACGCTACTTATATAAATTTTTGTATATTGCTACTTTTAATATTCTAAAACTATTAATTTTAATGCCTAATACTGTAAAAGTTGCAGAGCTCAAAGTGACAGCTCTATGACCAAACCCACAGGAATGGCTATAGTAACCAGTCACAAATATCTACTATGCTACATACCCAGTATTTGAACTAGAATATGGCTTCAAATAACACTGTATTCTTTACTACCACAGAAAAGCTATTATTAAAGACACCAAGAGGAGTTAAATGTGTAGGACAGTAGGTAGGATCCATGCCTAACATGGCTGAAGCCCTAGATTTCATGCCCAGGGTAGAGAAAGAAAGGAAGAGGGCAGCAAGAAAATTGCCAGGGGTCTGAGGAGTCAAGGTTTTGTCCAACTGTTTAATTCTGAGTAGGGAACCTTAGTGTTAACACAGGGTACAGCCCCTAGGAATGGGGATGGATACTGCTAGAAGAATCACTATCAATATCAACATCAATATCAATGTCACTGCCCATCATGGCCCCACTCTACTTGGGAAGTCCCGGTGGCACTTAAGCATGAGCTGAACCATGGGGTCTAACTGTCTTCAGCTTACCACTTTCTGGTGCTGCACGTAAGAAGACTGCTCTAGGAGATGGCAGCACTGCTTTCTGTCCTCTTCTCATGTCTACCTTACCAGGCCTATTGGTCCTGATCCCAACCCCTGTCCTACTCTCTTCATCTACTTTATTATTGCCACATTCTGAATTTCTATCGCACTTGTCATGGCTCCAGTCTGACTTGTCCCCACACCTGTTTTGTTTCTTGTGGTAGCATCTAACATCCCATCGCTCCTGTCTAATTTTTCATGACTCAAGTCAAACTTCTCAGAGCCTGCATTACTGTTTCTAAATTTCTCAGCAGACCTAGTGACATTGAAGTTGGGGTCACATAGCCATGACATAAACCAAATGTCTATATTCTAGTAGTAAGGGAACCTGTAAGAAGGGACAGCCACCTTGTCCTAGCTTAGCTTGGTGTTAAGTCCCCTAATCAGATAACCTCAAAGTCTGTGGCATCAGCACAGTCCTTGAAAATGATTTCATTCTCTGGAATCTGAGGATGCCTCTCTTGGCCAAGCAGGTCTAAAGCAAAAGCACAGCAAAAAACAAAACAGGCCAGTAGAGTTAAACAGGTTCTAAGAAGGTTGTGAGACTACTGTTTCTCTCATTGTTGACATTACTGCCAATACCAAAGGACTTCTTTTTTAAAGCACAAAATGAGGTATAAGCTCCTCAGCAGGAAATAACTGGGCCTTACTTCATTTTCTACTGTTTTTTTCAATGATGGGAACTGAATTTGATATAACTGACCTTTACTTTTGAAAAACCTTATGAAAGCTGGGCAGCAATGGTGCACACCTTTAATCCCAGCACTCGGGAGGCAGAACCAGGCGGATCTCTTTGAGTTTGAGGCCAGCCTGGTCTACAGAGCGAGATCCAGGACAGGTATCAAAACTACACAGAAAAACCCTCTTTCAAAAAAACAAAACAAAACCAAAAAAGAAAAGAAAAGAAAAAGAAAAAATTGGGAATATACGCTTATATATGGGTAACAGAATACATTAATGTTAATGTATTCTGTTACCCATTTTTAACTATTCTTTGTTATTTGACCCATCTATTGGCTCCTTAGAAGCCCCTACTAAAAAAATAAAAAAGAAAGAAAAAAAAAGTATGCTCTATCTACATTGAAAGCAAACTCTAGTCCTAAACTGGCACCCATCTTTCAAGTTTAAAATTTCTTTTTACAAAATTGTAATTGCAAAGTAAGATTTTTCTAACTGAAGAAAAAAATTACCAAACCCATATCATCAGCTAAAATTCCTCCATGGACATTTTCTGGTCGTTCCTTCTCACAAAAATTTGTTATTGTGTTATAATATAAGTCATTTCGCTGTTCCCAGAATGGAGGAAGCTCTTTGCTGTTCTCTCGTGAAATCATCCAAGCCAGAGCTTGTTTTTGGTGTGGAAGCAATGGGGTTTCAATAGCCTACAAATACAACATCATAAAGAGAAATATAGTCAGTCTTTTCTCTTTTCATATGCAGAACCTGAGTTATTTTCTTATGGTATGAAATGTATAAATTACCAAAACAATTAATAGTTCTGAAGCTTTACATTTGAGATTAGTTCATATTTTTGAGTTCTTCATATTTTCTAGATATCAACCCCCAAACAGACATGGAGCTGGCAGAGATTGACCCAATGTTCTAAACTATCTTGGCAGTCTATTAACTGTTTCCTTTACCATGCAGAAGCTTTTTAACTTTATGCAACACTATCAGTCAGTTCCTGTAATTATTTCTTGAGTTTTTAAAATTATTTTCTGAAATTAAAATTGTCTATCAGCAAATGAGGAAATGAAGAAAATAGGCATTTCTCAAATCAAAATACAGATAGCCAGTAGATATGTGAAAGAGTGCCCAATGTAGTTAGTTACACACTAAGAATCCATCTTACCCTTGTGAGAATAGATATCATTTTAAAAACAAAGAGAAAATGTTCACAAGGACTTAGGAGAAAGGGAACTTTTATATAATGCTAGTGGAAATGTATGCTAGTGCAACCACTATCAAAATCAGTATGAAGGCTCCTAGAAAAGCTACAAACAGAACTACCATATAATCCAGCTGGGAGTGAGCTCTTCCAATTTTTTTTTTTTTTTTTTTTTTTTTTTTTTTTTGATTTTGAGACAGGGTTTCTCTGTGTAGTTTTGCGCCTTTCCTGGGACTCACTTGGTAGCCCAGGCTGGCCTCGAACTCACAGAGATCTGCCTGCCTCCCGAGTGCTGGGATTAAAGGCATGTGCCACCACCACCCAGCATAGCTCTTCCAAATTTAATGTGGCATTACAACAGCACCATTGGCAGCAATCAGCCTAGGTGCCCATCAATAAATGAAGACAAAAACAAAACAAAACAAAACAAAAACGCAGTATATTTATACAGTGAAGTTTATTCAGTCATAAAGCACAAAATTATGTGTCTTACAGAAAAATAGATGGAATGTGGATCATTATTATTTTGTGGAAAAGGCCAAGCTTAGAAAGAAAGCCAGACTCATATTATATATTTTCTCTCATTCTGGGAACTTAAGAGTGTGTGTGTGTAAATATCCATATATACACACTACAAACATATATGGCAAGAAAACAGAAAGGAGACTACATGGAAATACTCAGGGAAGAAAGGAGAAGGTAATGCAATATGAATACAGTCAAACTCAAAGTATATTGCATACCTGAAGGGCAATGTCATTATAAAATTTTATACATGACATAAAGCATTTTTTAAAAATATACAGGTTTTGTACCTCAGCTGGTTCCATTTCATTAGTTTTACCATCTTCTTTTAAATCTTCAAATAATTTGTCAAATTCCATTTTGAGCTACAATTAAAAAATAATAATACTGAACAAACCACTTAAAGTGAAAACTGCAAGTAATTCACAGATTTCAGATCACTTTCACTGAACAAGTCAAATGACCAAGTGTACATAAAATAAGTATAAGATACTAAACTATTCACTGAAAAGCACTACAGGTGATTTTTCTACAGAAGTAAATGGACTCATTTCAGATGAATATACAAAATAGCTACAAAGAATCAGGGATATTGCCTGCTGAGAGAGCACTGACCCCAGCATTTACAAGGCCCAATCGTAATGCTACTGAAAGGACAGTAGTGACATCCTCAGGTACCAGTCACAGTCCTGTCACAAATGACCCTGCATGTTTAGGCAGAGAATTATGGCCTGTGTCTTATTTTCATAAGATCAGGAACATGAAACAAATTAAACTGCCAAGGTTCTCTCTCCCACTACAACTCTCTGATTCTATTAGCATTTAAACTACTAGATACATGTAACTTGCTATGTTCTACAAAATGTTAGATAATTTCATTATTAGGCTAATTTAGCCAATCATTTAAACTGATCAGGGAAAACTGTAATTGGGAAATAAGAAGAATACCTCTAGTGGATAAACAGATATAAAATGTTTCAACGCTTTGTCTAAAACTACTAGTGGATAAACAGTCATAAAAATGTTTTAATGTTATTGTCTAAATTATTTATATTAATATTAACACTATATATGTTTTTTTCAGAGTAACTTGGTGTAACAACATCCTGGATTACAAATTAGGCAAAATAAGTAGAGTAACATCAAAGATTTTAAAGTTTTTAAGATTGAATTTGCAACCTTACTAAAGAGAATAATTTTCACATTCTAGTGTTTTTTATCACCACTTTAGACATTCTGAAAATTTAAAATACAAAAATATAACATACACAGTATATTTGTGATTTTACATATGTATGACTGTGTATATGTGAATCTACTCTTCTTTTCATAGATCTAGCTAATTAAAAATATAGTGAGTCTTCGAGGCCAGCCTGGGCTACCAAGTGAGTCCCAGGAAAGGCGCAAAGCTACACAGAGAAACCCTGTCTCGAAAAACCAAAAAAAAAAAAAAAAAAAAAAAATATATATATATATATATATATATATATATAGTGAGTCATACAATGTTTATATCTGTACTAAGCTTCTAGCCTCTATACAAAGACTTCCCTTGTCATTGTTTCCTAATTAATATAGTCTAACTACTACATATCTTTTATACTTATAGCAGATATTATAATTAATTTAGAAATTATTTAAAATATATAAGATATTCAGTGATTCTATAAAAAAAGATACCTTTTTTTATATATAAGAGATTGGATGGTTCTAGTTTCTATGAATTAAAAGGGATGACTATAGTTCTTATCACTACTTTTTATGTTTGCAAATGAATATCTACATTCTATATGTTGTACAGTAATTTTCATTATAATTTTATTAACATACCTAAAGATCACTAATACTAGCACATAACATATTTATCCTGTTCTTTTAAACAGCAACTTTTATCACTAAAAATTTACATTCTAGTACGAAATAAAAGCATACCTGAGGCATGCATGGTGACAAACTTCTGTAATCCAAGTATTTGAGAGGCAGAGGCAGGAAGACTAGAATTCAAGGCCATTCTCAGCTACATAGTTGTGGTGAAAGTTTGAAAGAAATTGGCCCCCAAAGGGAGTGGCACCATTAGGAAGTGTGGCCTTGTTGGAGGAAGTGTGCCACTGTGGAGGCAGGCTTTGTGTTCTCATATATGCTCAAGCCAGGCCAATGAGACAGACCACTTCTCATTTCCTGTGCAAGATGTAGAACTCTCTGCTACCTCTCCAGCACCATGTCTACCTGCACGCCTCCATGTCCCACCATGATGATAATGGACTGAACCCCTAAACTGTAAGCCACCCCAATTAAATATTTTCCTTTATAAGAGTTGCTGTGGTCATGATGTCTCTTCACAGCAATAGAAACCCTAAGAAAAAGTGATTTAGAGGTAAGTCTACAATGAGACCTTAACTCAAGATAAAAATGAACAAACAACAAAAAGCTTACCTGTTCAGTTGTCATCTGTACTGTAACATGACCTGGCATAGTATAGCTTGGTCCAGCTCTTCTAGAGCCCCAATTATTCTCCAAACTCAATCCTAGAGCTATAGTAGTTTCCAAATGGAAAAAAATAAAATGACCAAATAAAAAGAAATTAAGTACCAGAAATAAATGGAAATATGAAACAATATTAAAAATTCCCACAGACCTGGGCCTGTAGCTCAGTGGCAGAGTAATTGCCTAGCATGGATAGTACCCAGAACTGCAAAGAATATAAAAAATAAAACAAAACATAATAATGTATATAAGTGCTCTACCACTGAACTATATACCTAGACCTAAAAAAGTTTTTAAAGCTAAATACTAAATCATTCCCAAAAGAAAAAAGAGATCACATTATTATTTGAATAAATTCTAAGCAAACATCCATTTTTTTTTACTCTCTACTAAGCAATTCTTCCTCTCCAAAAGTTATAAAAACAAATCTTTAAAATGAAGACTTATGTTAACATTGAGGAAAATTAAACAGGGTACACTGACTTTTCTTGTGTGTTTTTGTATATAGATGAATCTAGTTACAAACACACAGTTCTGTATTTGGACATATAACAGTGGGACCATAAGATTAACTACCTCATTCTGCATGAGTAGTCTCTGATGGTTACACAATGACAAAATCAACACATTGATATGGTCCTCAGGATCTGTCCTGTTGTTAAATTATACATAATTGTATTTCAATAGAAATATAAAAGGAAAAGTCAGCAATTTCTTCAAAGGATTAAAAAAAAGTTATAACTCAGAGTATTTTGCATACGTTATTTTAGACAAACAAATTCAATGAGACTAATTACTTTACAATCCCTGCATTTTACAAGATCAAACTTACTTTTTGGTGTTGGACTCAATTTAAATCCATGTTTCTTCAACTGATCTAAAACCACTTTTCTATTTTCTTCTTTTCCCCAAAGAGTCATATGAAGTGGCATGGTAAAAGCATTATTTGCACCAAAAGGAACTACCCTATTATAGTAAGGGGAAAAAATGAGAAATTGAAAGTTATTTTTATACTAATTCTGAATATATTAAACATATTACTCAAACACAAAAATGTAAAACAAGAAGGGATTATTTAAGCAAATTTGAAAACCTGAAAAAGAATATCATCAGAGGAAGAAGTAATTTTTACAACAGGATGTCAAAAGAATTTGAGATGATAGGATAAAGTAGTTTACAAAAGATAGCTTACATCCAAGATTGGAAAATAAACAAAATAATGCATCTATTTGAGAGGACAGTTTTAGCATTCAATGTTCACTAAAAATTTATTCTCAACTGAAAAATATTACAAAGGAAAAAACAAAGACAATGCTAACCACTTATTTTATCTTCCAAATCAGCTGGGATGAATATTCTAAGCATTATGATTGGGGTATAACTATCCAAAATATTTACACTAAGATAACAAACACAAACTCTAACAAAGAATAAGTAGACAGAATAAAAAATGAAACACTAACAATAATGGAAAACAAAATGGTGAAAAAACTGGCAGAGCATATGCCCTAGCTAAAGGGCAGCCACTTCCTAAGTCCCAGTCAATGGAAACAATGTGCCAGACCTATCATTTATCAAAAGAAAATTCTTAGTAAGTTTTATATTCAGAAAGAAAATTATAATATAGAAAATATAGAATATCTAGATTTCATTTCCAGTAAGAAATAAAGAAAACTCTAAAATGTGCAAGTGTGTTAAGCATGGTGGTGCACATTTCTAATTCTAGTACACAGGAGGCTATGGCAGGGTTGGGAATGCAAGGTCAGGTTGTACTAGCAAAACCCTGTCTCAAAACAAAAGCAGAAAAGATAAACACCCTACTATCATGAAGTCCCTCTGGTAACACATGCCTGTCATGCCAGTACTCAGGAGTCTGAGGCAGAAGATCACCATGAGTTTAAGCTATGTACAACTGCAAGAGACAGGATAAGGACATACTGTACTCTAATACGTAAACCCATTTTTTTTCTCCATGGTAATAATGTAATAAGGAAATAAAATAAAGCTGTTTGATGGCTAGATAGGAAAGGCAAAGAAGAAAATGAACACATCTGAAAGGAGTGAGGTATGGTGCCATGACATTTCCAGAGGCTCAGGAAATGCTTACATATTCAAAGATAACTAAAAATCACAATTATTAAAACTAACTCTAAAAGCACATACCCTTCCACTTGTGCCAATTTGTTGTCCATGATATAGGCCAAGGCAGCTGCAAGATCTCTCTTTAAATGGCCAACCTGATTTCCATTCACATTATTTACTTTAATTGCATTCTTATCATAGGGATTATTAGGCTCTCGTTGTAAAGAAACCATTTCATTATTATTTACCTAGTAAAAATAAGGAACAGATAGTAATAATATAAATATGAACAGTAATAACTTGACTTCTTTGAACTGTTTCTAGAATTTCTAATGATGCATTATTGTTAGTTTTTCTTTGTTTTTTGTTTGCTTGCTTCAGACAGGGTCTCATGTATCCAAGGCTGGCTTCAAATTTGCTATATAGCCAAAGATGGTCTTGAACTGAAGATGGTATTGAACTTTGATACTTCTGCCTCTATCTCAAGAGTGCTGAGATTACAAATATGTGCTACCACTCCCAGTTTATATTCTGTTGGGAATTGAACCCAAGACTTAGAAAAGACTACAAAGCAATCTATCAACTGAGCCACAGGTTCAGCTCAAACTAGAAATATTAAGGAATATATTTTACAATGATTCTTCTACTCTAGTTTTCTAATTTACAATCATTAAGAAGCCAGTAAGTCTTTAAGATATGAAAGGTACAGTTAAGTCTATCTTGAAGATTCATACCACCTACATTTTTCAAAATAGCTAATCTTTAGATATATGTGCCCCAAAATGGTACGACTGGGTCAGAGACATATGCTCATCCATGTTCATATTTACCCTATTCATTACCGCTAGGACATGGAAATAGCCTATATGTCCATTAACTTATATGCTACAAGCCACAGGAATGTAGCAGGAATTCATCTGACTATGGTAAAATTATATCTGGAAGAAGCAGGGAATTCTTCCGGAAGAACCCAAATCTCAAGGAATATTTGTTGTTACTCAGCTTTTAATGTACCAGCTGTTTCCTGATATGAATTTCTTGTGCACTCTCATACCTTCCCCAAGAACTCCTAACAGTATATTTTATCTGATATACTTCTCTAGCATCCAAAGCCAAAAGGCAGACAGGATAAAGCATTTCAGACCAAAAACTAAACACCCTTACGGAGACACTGCCTGTGTGTCCTGGTGACCTTGCCTTAGCCAGAGCATTGCTATTGCATGGATATATAACTATAAACCTCAGAGACTTGGGGAGGACTAGATTGGAGAACTAGATGAAGAATCAGAAAGACAAAATGGTAGATGAGGAAGAGCCTGATGAGGAAGAACTAGATGGGTAAGAACAAGACGAGAAAGACCAAGATGGGGCAGAACTAAGATGAAAGAATTAAGATACCACTTGGAGGGAACAGCAGAAAGTCGTAGAGAGATCAGGCAAGAAAGGAGCTAAGTATAAGAGCAGAAAAGGAGCAGTGTAGAGAGAGAACTGACTCATAAGTATAAAGTGTATGGACTAAAGAGTTTCGTGTGCATAGATTTATTAGTGAACCACTCAGATTAATCCACTGCTGGTAGCATCTCTTCTGGAATTCTGGGTGAAGGCTATCAAGGGGCTGGACCCCAATAGCTTTCATTACTGATAAAGAGTGAAAATGTGATACCTATATAAAATGGGATTTTATTGAGTTATAAAAAAATAAATGAAATTTGCAGGTCAAGAGATGGAGCTGGAAAACATTACACTGGGTGAAGTAACCCAGACCCAAAGACCAAACATTGCATGTTCTCAATCATATGTGGATCTTAGTGTCAAGTCTTTAGATTTGTATGTTTTATTTGGAGTACCTGTACAGTCCAGGAAACTAGAAAGGGACAATGCAGGTGTGTGTGTGTGTGTGTGTGTGTGTGTGTGTTTTGTGTAAATGTGTGAGTACCCATGTATGCCAAGAAAGGGCATTGGACTTATGGAACTGTACTTAAAGGGAGTTGTGAGTTGCCGGCCATGAATGCTGAGAACAGAACTCCAGTCCTCTGCAAGAGCAGCCAAGCGCTTGTAACTGCTGAGTCATCTCTTCAGCCCCCAAACTGCATTTTAAAGAAAAATATATATACTGGACTATACTAATATAAAATGATACATTTAGTTTTGTTTTTACAAAAGATCAAAGAAAAAATAAAGCAAATATAGAACATATTTGCTAACCTCTGAATCTTATTCTATGTTTGAAATTTTCTTATGATAAATTAGATAAATATTAGAAGTATTATCCAAATAACAAAGATGACTGTAATGAAGATTACTGTCCAGAAAAAAAATATATATATTCTCAATCTGTCCCCTTTTCTTTCTCTCTCTCTCTCACACACACACACATACATTCATTCATTCAATTCAGAGAACAGTGATACATACAAAGAAAAATCAGAAGCTATTCTTACTATAAAAATAAAGGAAAGAACCCAAAAGTAAATGATTAACTTATCTAGTAAAAAATTGATGACTTCCTAAATTCAGCATATATTTTCTGCATTGGGACAAATCATTTAACCATCTAGATCTCTATCTTCAATTGAGGAAGAGTACCTCAGTAATTACAAGGATCAAATGACAGTGTGAGCAAAAGTGCTTTATATACTGTAAGCATGGTTTAAGTCAAGAGAGGAAAGCCAAGAGAGGTTGGTCTGTGAGCAGCCTCAAACTTAACAAAGGCAAAATTGTAAAATCCTTATCTTATAAAAGTTACTAACTTGTAAACTGTTAGAGCTAATTAAGGCATGGAAGTCAACTTCATTAATATGCTCAGAACTATGTTTGTAGTTATGCTAAAGCGCAAACATAATTCATTCACAAGGACAACCTTTAGCTTTCTGTATATGGTGTTAAGGTTAAGCCTGAAGCAAGTTAACTAAAAACAAGTAAAGTTTGTTTAAAATCATTTAATAGAATATGGCCCTCAAGACCTCTCAGAGATCTGCTGAATATGGCATTTAAAGTGTTTAATGAAAAAGCTTCCTGTAACAGAAAAGAATTGCAGCTACTACTGGTGACCCCAAGGTCTCCAAGAAGAAACTGGGGCACAGATGACTCCACCTGGACAAAGAACTGTTCCATGCATTGCCTGATGCCATGGTCCTGCCCAAACTGTGGACACTGTTGGGTTTACTGCCCTATTCTGCCTGGCTACAGTAGGTTAGTTTTTCCAAGTTTGTCATCCACAGAAAAGTCTCTCAGACTGTCTGGGTCTCATTTTAATATAATTTACTCTTTTAAAACTATAAGCATACCACAACTTCATTTAGTATCTACTCTTATACTCACTACTCCTGTATAATAGCGTAGTCCAACAACTTGACCTCTCAAAGTTCCAAATAAAACGGAATCTAGCTCTTCATCACCAGTTGTTGGGAAGTCATCTGGAGGGATAACGTCTTGGAATTCAAAACGTGGAAAGAAAGTTGGGTATGAAAGTCTTGGAAAATTTCCATGGTCTCCATACTGGACAGACTGCAAATGCTTCCAAACAGGATCCCTATTAAAAAAAAAAAAAAAAAAAAAAAAAAAAAAAAAAAAAAAAAAAGCACAGAACTTAACCAAGCATTTCTCAAAAAACATAGTCAAAGACTATTTTCAGGCCAATCACTTCCTTACATTTTATTTCAACAAGCAAAATGCTATGTGGCAAATATTACTTAACAGTTACCCTGCCTAACGCAAGAACTGAGTGGGGAAAGTTACCAGGATAATCTGACCTGTTAAATACTGGAAATTCTTTCCTGGTAAAGCTATATATTTACATTAAAATCTCTATGACATCTGAAGCAAGATGACATGTCAACATTTTCAATACCAACTAATGAAGAAAAGATGGATTTATAAAAACAAAATTACCATTGTATATGTTATTTTCTTTTTGTTTTGTTTTTTGGGGTTTTTTTTTTTTTTTTTTTTTTTTTTTGAGACAGGGTTTCTCTGTGTAGCCCCGGCTTACCAAGAAACTCACTCTGTAGAACAGGCTGGCCTTCAAATCAGAGATTTGCCTGCCTCTGACTCCTGAGTACTGGGATTAAAGGCGTGTGCCCCACAGTCTGGCTATAAACGTATTTTTAACTTTTGACATAAATTCATCCAGCATCCTCTGCTTTAACCTCTTCAGAAGAGAACACATTTTAATTCAGGTATCTAAACTATGGCATCATAGAAAGCTGACCTGAGGGTCCCTTACCTATCCATCCCTGTTATTTTAAAGTTAACTTCAATCTTAAGGATAATTATTGCACAAATGGGCATGAAAACAAACCACTGTAGATGATTAAAAGTGATGTTTGCTGGAAGCCTTCTAGAAGTTGTCATTCTCCTAAAAGCACATGGGGCTATTCTTTAGCTCCTCTGCAGATACATGTTAGCACGCTTGTGCACATTACTGTCAGATACCCCGAGTTGGGCTGTCTCAGAGCTGATAAAATAACAATTCTAGAGTTCCATGGAATAACCATGTCTAGAGCACAGTGGGTAGCTAATGGGTGTTTTGATGAATAAGGCACTTCAGGTGGAACTTCGGACCCCCACAATCGGTGAAGGAGATTTTCCGAGGCGCTGGCAGCAGACCCTCGGGTCAGCCGAGATGTCTCCGCGAGCCACACTCACAAGCGACCCGCAGAAGGAATACAAGCTGCACCTAGGGAGTCTCACGTTCATTGAGGACAGCGCAGGGCCATCGGCCTCGCGCCCCACCCCCTCAGCCCTTTCACCTCTTGAACATCCAGGACATGGCGCCGGGCGGGGTGACCTCGGGATGCCCTGGGCGCCCCGGACCTTCTCAGGACACCTGGAAAAGCTCCTCAAGGCCTCGCGACCCAGGCATCAGGAACCAAACCGAACCGTAAGACCGCAACCCGCGAGAGTAACGCCGCCGTGGGTTTATTTAGAAGTCGACGCCCACAACTTCCAGCAGCAGAGAGGCCAGTGACGTTGAATGATCGGCACTGCAATTGCCCAATCGAAACGAAGAAACTGTGGCTATCAACCAATCAGAGTATGGGAGGGCGGGGAGCTCCTCCCCAGGCTGTGATTCAAAGGCAGTGGGATGGCGCGGAGGTTCCATCCGGGTTCTTTCGCGACCCGAGGGCGGTTGCGCGGGAAAACTTCGAAGCCTCTTAAGTGAGCCACGTGGCATAAGGGTCCATGCCGGACGTGGGGAGAAGACTTCTTCCAGTGCCCCCAAACCATAAGGATGTCCGCTTAGGTCTGACACTCCCTAGCCCACCTCATCTGATGTAATGCCTTACAGGCCTCCCCTAGAGGGCGCTCTGGGTGCAATGCCTGCCTGATTTCCTCTGCTACTCTGTGACTAGATTTGTTCTTAGTAATCTCAGTGTATGCAAGACCCTAAGTTCTGGAAATCTGAATGAGAACATAATTTCTCTCTCCCACCTTATTTTATTGTGTTTAAAGAAATTTTCATTCCTTAGTAGAAGAAAGCCATAAAATAGGACAACCTTACAACTCTGTTGCTGAAAGTGTCAGGCTGGTGTAGCATTGGTTAAAGGTGAAGTGGCAGCTGTGGTTTTCCCCAGGAAATTGAAGGAGGCACTATAAGGAAACTTTATAATATAAAGAGAAATTCAAGCCTTGAAGTTGTGTGTGCATCGGTAACAGCCAAGGTAGAGGTGATTCCTGCACCTTGAAAGACAACAAAACCGATATTAATGCAGTTTTTTGTTTGTTTTGTTTTGTGGTTTGTTTGCTTGGTTTTTTGTTGTGTTGTTGTTGTTTTGGTTTTTCAAGACAGGGTTTCCTGGATTTCACTCTGTAGACCAGGCTGGCCTCGAACTCACAGAGATCCACCTGGCTCTGACTCCCAAGTGCTGGGATTAAAGGCGTGTGCCACTTAATGCAGTCTTTTTAACTGACGCATCGTCACCTGCACCTGAAATAGAAAGCTAGTGGTGGCGCTGAGCTGTAAACCGTCAGAACTGCGAGATGTGTCTGTAAGTGTTTTAAACGCCGTCATCCTGTGTGTGTTCACTATTGTAAATAATGACCATCTGTGAAACAGCAGTGGAATGAGAGTATTTTAAGGTGGGCTGCTGGCATGGCGTCCTGGGAAATGCTATTGTCAACAACAAACAAACAAAAAACAATTCACTTTAACAGGGTTGAGAGGCAAATTATCAGTGAACATGACCTGGGAACATAGATTTAGATCACCCCAAATGCTTTGTTCCAACTGAAGCTATTTTGTGAAGTTTTGTACTAACAGAACAAAGAAAGTTGTAAATCAAGACACTTCAAATACATTTGGTGGGACCATTAGGAAGGTAGAAAAAAGCATAACGGGAAACCTTTTTATAAGCCTAAGGCACTGACATTATCCTTAGCTTTTTAGTTTATTGAAAACTAGTGCTATATGTACATTCCAAATGATTTACCAAATGGTCACAAAAAATGTGTTTAGTATAGAGGACAATAAATGGCTATTAACAAAGCAAAAGGTGGGCCAAGACCATTTGGCTCTGGATTGCAGCATTCCAAACACTACACAATCACTGTAGCTCTCAACAGTTAATCAGCCTTGCAGAAGATTCATTTGAAGGTGTATCATCTTGCCTTTCAGTTATTGTATTTTCTTCATGATGTATTGTGGTACAAATGGCAAAGTTTGAATTATTTTTTTCAGTAGTGGGTATTGAATCCCAGGGCCTGTCCAATATAGGCTAGCTCCCTACCAGAATGCTATATCTTCAGCTTTTATTTTATTTTACTTTTATCTTTGTGACAAGGTCTCAGAAAGTTGCCCAGCCTGGCCTTGAACTAAATATAGAGCCCAAGTCACCTTTGACCCTCAACAGAAGCCTCAGCCTCCACAGTAGCCTGTATCATCAATCACAGCTGATTACATTTTGTATGTAAAATTAATAAAGCCATGCTCATTGGACTAAAAGATAAAATTCCATATACCATGGTTCTCTCAAGACTTGGCATCTTTTTCTACTGAAAACAAAAACCCAAACCCCAACAGCAAACACAACCCATTGTCAATTTCAGCATTGTCTTTTAGCCATAAAGCCAATGTATTTACTCAAGTAATAATGTAGAAAAGAAGCCCTATACAAGCTTATTTTGCCAAAGAGGTTGCAATCATTCACCTGAGATTTCATCTGAAAATTAGACTGAAAATGTTCCACAAAAATGCTTCCTTAAGCTACTGCCCAAATATATGTAAATGTATATAATTCATGTTTCTATAGTATCTGTTCATTAAAAATATGCCATATAATTTTCTAATTATGCTATCTATTGCCAAATGCCTAGAATGGTTGATATTTGGTGTTTGATAATTACATGTTAAATAAATAAGACAGGAGGATTTCTCTGAGGCTGAGACTATCTAAAGGGAATACAGAAGAGTGTGATATAACAAGACACCCAACAATTTCTTGTCACTTCAGAGTGTATACCCTGCATGCATAAACAAACATATATAACACATATATTCACATACACAAACACACAGAAAAAGAACCAAAGAAAATAAGAAAAGAGAAAAAAATGTTATTTATTCACAACTGTTTTTTCTTACATAATCAGGCACCAATTCCATAGCAAAATGCTGGGAAAACCATAGCTGGGAGAATAAAAAAAGGTGGTAGAAAATTAATGCTGAGTATAGTTCTGCTTGGTTAATTAGTATCAAGTTTAAACAATGAATAATAGGGCTGGAGAGATGGCTCAGCAGTTAAGAGCACTGGCTCCTCTTCCAGAGGACCTCAGCTCAATTCCCAGCACCCACATCGCAGCTCACAGTTGTCCATAACTAGACATAAATGCAGGCAAAATACTAATGTACATAAAATAAAAATAAATAATTTTTTAAAATGCATAGTATTATCTTTGCTATTATCCTTGTAAAATGAGTTATTCTAATGACTCCTTCAACCCATAATTAGCAATATCTTGGTTGAGGTCTGCTTCTGAATGATGTTCAATCTCAAGGTTGTTCCATAAATAACAGAGTAATGCAGTATCCAGAAGCCAGTTATTTTCCCATATATCCTTGAAGCAAACTGAATTGTTTCAAATCTAAAGGCAGAAGATAGGCTCACCTCAAATCCTACCCATTGAAACACCAAGAGATGTTTCCTTTTAGGCCTATATTTACTGGATGTTCCAAAACTGCTTGAGATCAGCTTTTTGCTTGGCTTCCTGTCCAGGGTCCTGTTGTTGTTGTTTTTAGACTGGGTCTCACTACATAGCTCTGGCTGTCCTGAACCAGGCTGGCCTCAAACTCACAGAAATCTGACTGTCTCTGCCTTCCTAGTGCTGGGATTAAAGGTGTTACACTATGACACCTGGCTCTGCCCAGGGTCTTTTACCCAGAGCAGCACCTCTCCAAGTCTACCTTTGTATAGAAATGTTAAATGAAATTATTACCAGCTACTGCCATGACCATGCCAAAGCTATCTTCTTTTCCATAATAAATCCTTGAAAGATTGATTAACATTTTCTGCCTACTTTATGGCTAAAAGATTAAAAGACTAAAACTTCAACTCTATATTCAATTTTGTATAATAAAATTTAATTTTTATGTAGGAAACTGTTATATTAGTAAATCTGTGTTCACCAAACTGTCAATGTCTGACAATCATACAAAAGACAAACTAAAGTTTAACTTGTTATTTCAAATACTCTTTTAGAAAGTAAAGGTTTAAAAACTAAGAATCATGTTTCTCAAATCTAAAGAAAACATCGTAGTAGATCTAAAAAAACCTTACCTTCCTGGTTTAATAAATTTAGAAGTTCCACAAGACTTAAGTGTAGATGTAACTGTCTTATTAAAATAGAAACACAGAGCCAAATGCAGTCTTGAGAGCCCAAGATGTCAGAGCAGTAGCTAAGAGCTAAAAACCCTTTCTTATCCTACAATTACCCTGATTCCCAAGCCAAACAAAGATGCAACAAAGAAAGAAAACTACAGAACAATCTCCCTCATGAACATTAATGGAAAAATACTCAATAAAATATTGGCAAACAGACTCCAAGAACACATCAAAACAATTGTCCACCATGATCAAGTAGGCTTCATCCCAGGCATGGGAGGGTGGTTCAACATATGAAAGTCTGTCAATGTAATACACCATATAAACAAACTGAAAGAAAAAAAACACATGATCATCTCACTAGATGCTGAAAAGGCCTTTGACAAAATCCAACACCCCTTCACCATAAAGGTCTTGGAGAGATCAGGAATACGGGGAACATACCTAATCATAATAAAGGTAATTTACAGCAAGACAACAGCCAACATGAAAGTAAATGGAGAGAAATTCAACGTGATTCCACTAAAATCAGGAACAAGACAAGGCTGTCCACTCTCTCCATACTTATTCAATATAGTACTTGAAGTTCTAACCAGAGAAATAAGACAACATAAGGAGATCAAGGGGATAAAATTGGAAAAGAAGAAGTCAAGCTTTCACTATTTGCAGATGAAATGATAGTATACATAAGTGACCCCAAAAATTCGACCAAGGAACTCATACAGCTTTTAAACACCCTCAGCAATGTAGCAGGATACAAGATTAACTAAAAAAAAATCAGTAGCCCTCCTATATAAAAATGACAAACACGCTGAGAAGGAAATCAGAGATACATCACCCTTTACAATAGCCACAAATTATATAAAATAACTTGGGGTAACTCTGATGAAAAAAGTGAAGAACCTGTATGAAAAGAACTTTAAGTCCCTGAAGAAAGAAATTGAAGAAGATGTCAGAAAATAGAAAGATGTCCCATGCCTATGGATAGGTCGAATTAACATAGTCAAAATGGCAATCTTACCAAAAACAATATACAGATTCAGTGCAATCCCCATCAAAATACCAACACAATTCTTCACAGACCTGGAAAGAACAATACTCAATTTCATATGGAAAAACAAAAAACCCAGGATAGCCAAAAGAATCCTATACAATAAAACAACTTGTGGAGGCATCACGATCCCTGACTTCAAGCTCTACTATAGAGCTACAATAATTAAAACAGCTTGGTACTGGCATAAAAACCAACATGTGGATGAATGGAACCAAACTGAAGACCCTGACATTAATCCACACACCTATGAACATATATGATTTTTGACAAAGAAGAAAGAAGCCAAAACTGTACCATGGAAAAAAGAAAGCATCTTCAACAAATGGTGCTGGCATAACTGGATGTCAACATGCAGAAGATTGCAAATAGATCCATATCTGTCACTGTGCACAAACCTTAAGTCCAAGTGGATCAAAGGCCTCAACATAGATCCAGTTAATCTGAACCTGATAGAAGACAAAGTAAGAAGTAATCTTGAACACATTGACACAGGAGATCACTTCCTAAATATAACACCAGTAGCACAGACACTGAGAGTAACAATTAATAAATGGGACCTCTTGAAACTGAGGAGCTTTTGTAGGGCAAAGGACATGGTCAATAAGACAAAATGACAGCCTACAAAATGAGAAAAGATCTTCACCAACCCTATATCTGACAGAGGGCTGATATCCAGAATATATAAAGAACTCAAGAAATTAGACATCAAAATACTGAACAATCCAATTAAAAAATGGGCTATAGAGCTAAACAGAGATTTCTCAACAGAAGAATCTCAAATGGCTGAAAGACATTTAAGGAATTGCTCAACATTCTTAATCATCAGGGAAATGCAAATCAAAACAACTCTGAGATACCATCTTACACCCATCAGAATGGCTAAGATCAAAAACACTGAAGACAGCTTATGTTGGAGAGGATGTAGAGCAAGGGGAACTCTCTTCCATTGTTGATGGGAATGCAAGCTTATATAGACAGCCACTTTGGAAATGAATATGAAGCTTTCTTAGAAAATTGGGAATCAACCTTCCTCAAGACCCAGCTATTCATTCCACTCTTGGGCATATACCCAAGGAATGCCCAATCATACCACAAAAGGGCACATGCTCAACTATGTTCATAGCAGTATTATTTGTAATAGCCAGAATCTGGAAACAACCTAGATGCCCTTCAACTAAAGAATGGATAAACAAAATGTGGCACATATACACAATGGCGTACTACTCAGCAGAGAAAAACAATGACATCATGAGGTTTGCAGGCAAATGGATGGAACTAGAAAAAAAAATCATCCTGAGTGAGATAACCCAGACTCAGAAAGACAAACCTGGTATGTACTCACTCATAAGTGTATAGTAGATGAAAAGCAAAGGATAAGTAGACTGCAACTCACAACTCCAGAGAGGCCACCTAGTAAAGAGGACCCTAAGAAAGACACAGGAATCGCCCGACAACAGAGAAATAGATGATGATATCTACATGAGAAAACTGGGGGTGGGGGGTAATGGATGGCAAGGGTCAGGGGAAATAGAGCTTAGGGGAGAGGGAGATCCCAGCTGGATAAGGAACAGTGTGGGAGACCCCAGGGGAATAGGAAGAAGCAGAGTGCTAGAGAGATCTCCAGAAATCCACAAAGATACCTCCACTGTAGACTACTGGCAATGGTTGAGAGAGTGCCTGAGCTGACCTCCTCTGGTGACTGGATGGCCGAACAACCTGGCTGTCATGATAGAACTCTCATCCAGTGTCTGATGGAAGCAGATGCAGAGATCCATGGCCGAGCCCCAGGTGGAGTTCTGTAGTCCAATCGGGGAGAGAGAGAGAGAGAGAGAGAGAGAGAGAGAGAGAGAGAGAGAGAGAGAGAGAGAGAAGGGATTGTATGAGTGAGAGATGTTGAGACCATGGTTGGAGGAAGCACAGGAACAAATAGACAAACTAGTGAAAGTGCCATGAACCATGAACCAATGGCTGAGGAGGCCCCTTGGCATTGGACCAGGCCCTCTGAATAAATGAGACACTTGATTAGCTTTAACTATTTGGGAGACCCCCAGGGAGTGGAGCCAGGACCTGTCCTTGGTACATGGATTGACTTTTTTGAGCCTGGGGTCTATGCTGGGACACTTTGCTCATCCTTGGTGTAGGAAGGAGGGGACTGGACCTGCCTTGGCTGAGTCTGCCAGGCTGGGCTGACTCCCCAGTGGAGATCTTGCCTTGGAGGAGGCAGGAGTGAGGGGTAGATTGGGGTGGGGGGGAAGGCTGGGCGTGGGAGGAGGGAGGACAGGAATCTGTGGCTGATATGTGAAATTATGTTAATTATAAAATAAAAATACTATAAAAAAGAATCTGAGAAGAAGCTGCTGTTTTCTTTATGTTAGTTTGAGTTAAGGATATAAAACAGAGCCTAAATGTCTTACAGTCCTTGTGGAACAATAGTTCTAGTTATAACATACTAGTATGTTTTCTAATTATCAAAATTATACAGCTTAATGAGGAGTCATCTTTAGGCAGTCCACAGATATGTGCCCACAAGATGGAGATGTAATCATGAGATTACATGTTCACATTACATGAAAATGTACAGTAATGGAGAGATTCCACAAATGTTTTCATACATGTAAAATTACAAACAGACACAACCAGTTTTCAGAGTCTGTTGTCCTGTAAGCCTTGCTTGAACAGAATTCCTCCACCAGAGAATTATTCATCTGGTGGGTTGACAGCTATATTATCAATTGTCATCTGTTGTATTTATGTCATGGCCCATGATAGCTTTTGACAACCATTATCTCAATTTTCCCAGGGTCTCCTGTGAATGCTGTTGCCCCCACACAACAGGAAGCAGTCTAGAGAACACAATGCCCACATTCCCAAGAGGTGGAGTGAGTGGTTTTTGGTCATTGGTTGAATTATGGATGTTTGTCACAATTTAGTTAGGATATAGGAATATAGGGGGTAAAGACAACTATTCTCAAATATTTGCATTGGTATGGATTCTTGTATATTGATACAAATTTAAGGTTATTTTTGTTATACTGTATGTATGTTTCTATTCTAATTTAATGTCTTGTACCTATGCATCTCATTTAAAAATGGAATATAAAGTTCTAGTCTTTGAAGGCTATTACTAAAAACTGTTTAGGAAATTTTGAAAAATACAGATTAGTAGTTAGTCATCTATAACAATCAAACTTGTAGTCATGTTAGATATGTTTTCAAGGTTAAACAGATATATTTTATATAGATAGGTGATCTTCAAATGCTTCAGGGACCAACAGTATATGGCATTTAGGATGTTTAGTAACCTAAGGCTTTTTATGACAATGTGACACATCTGTTCCTAGAAGTACCAATCTACTTCATAAGAGCATGATGGGCATTGAAGAACCTCCATATGGAGTTTACTTTCATTGACACAAAGCTAGTCATTTGGGCAAGAAACTGCCCTTGTCTCATGTACTGACTATATACTGTAGAAACTAGACAAGCAGGACACAGAGGAAAAAGACTGCTGAATTTTGCCAAGACAAGGTGGGACAGTCCTTCAAAATTGGTGCTTCATAGAAAAGTCTGTAAGATATTCTAGGCTTGTAAGGTAAACTCAGATGCCCCAAGGGTGCAGAGGAACCTTGGGTGATTGTCCAGGAGGCCAGCTGCTTGTCATTTCCACAGTTTTGGAAGTTGTTTACTCTACACTTGTTTACTTAGGTAATATTATATTCTTCTCAGTTGTCTGATGGAGTTGAAGGCAAAATAAATATAGTTATAGTTTTCCTTGTTACCACAATCAGAAAAGAAACTTCAATAGCAGATTAAAGTTTATACAGCTGAGAAACATAAAAGCTTAAATTGTTTATCTAAGAAAATGTTTTGAGATCTAAAAAGGTAAATTTTGGGTTGATAATACAAGATAGGATAGAAGGTATGTTAGGTACACTGTGGTGGTATTGTGTTCCCCAAAATGTTGTGTACCCTAATAAACTTATCTGTGGTCAGAGACAGAACAGCCACTAGATACAAAGGCTAGAAAATGGTGGCACTCACACCTTTAATCCTAGCATTCCAGAGGTAGAAATCCCTCTGGATTTCTGTGAGTTCAAGACCACATTGGAAACAGCCAGGCATGGTGACACACACCTTTAATCTGAAGAAGTGAGCCTTTAATCCCAGGGAGTGATGGCAAAAACAGAAAGATATATAAGGCGTGAAGACCAGAAACTAGAAGCTTTTAGCTGGTTAAGGTTTCAGGCCTTGGAGCAGCAGTTCAGCTGAGATTCATTCTAGATGAGGACACAGAGGCTTCCAGTCTGAGGAAACAGGCTCAGCTGAGGAACTGGCGAGGTGAGGTGGCTGTGGCTTGTTCTGTCTCTCTGATCTTCCAGCGTTCACCCCAATAATTGGCCTCAGGTTTGATTTTATTGATAAGACTCTTTGAGATTCCTGCTACAGTACACAACTTTGGATACATCAAGATAGGATAGATAATGGAGAATTTTCTCTGAATTTCCTAAATGTAAATGCACTGGATATGTAAATGTAATTCTTACTTGATAACTGTTATTATTGTATATAATCTTACTATGTTAAAGCTAAAACTTTTCTTTTATTTAGACAAAAAGGGAGTAATGTAATGTTGTGGAATATTTGTTTAACTATGTAAAGATTTGTTTATGTTGTAGAATACTTGTTTATGAAAAGATGTGTTGCATTTGTTTAATTATGTAAAGACGTATTGCTGTTTTATCTTGCCTGCCTAAGGTACCTGAGTGGTCTAATAAAAAGCTGATGGCCAATAGGCAAGACTTGGGAGGGGAGGAGGTGTGGGGGGGGGGGCTAAGTAGGAGAAGGAATTTAGGACCAGAAAAGAAAAGGAGATGACAGAGAGATGTCAGGGGCCAAACAGACAGACACAGAGGATGCAGGAAAGTAGGACATACAGAATGAGAGAAAGATAAAAAGCCCTGAGACAGGCAAATAGCTGAAACTAGAAAAAAAAAAATCCTGAGTGTGGTAACAAAGACACAGAAAGACAAGCATGGTATGTACTTACTCATAAGAGGATATTAACTATAAGGAAAGAACAACCAGGCTACAATCCACAGCCCCTGAGAGGCTAGGTAATGAGGAGGACCCCAAGAGGGATGCATGGAATTCTCTGAGAAGGGGTAATAGAAGAGATCTCCCAGGAAAATGGGGGTTGGGGGTGGGGTGGGGATGTAAGAGATAGGATTGGGCAAGTTGGGGGCAGGATGGAGGGGGAAAGTAATGAAAGAGATGTCTTATGGGGGGGCATTTGGGGGTTAGGGAGAAACCTGGTGCCAGGGTAACTTACAGGAATCTACAAGATTCAATGAATCTAAGCACACTGTGTAGCGGTAATGCCCGCATTACCGATAACCGTTCACCATGTCCGAGCGAAGGGCTGCGGATTAAAAAATAGAGACAAGAGACAGCGAGTCATTCGTACGATTGGATGTCGAATGCCGTTTATTGAAAGAGGGAAGAAACCTTAAATACGTACAGGCTTACAGCACAAATGGAGGGACCCCAGGAGGGCAGAAGTTCGCTGTCAGTGGTCTACATTCCAGACTCAATGTTCTACATTATTGCATCTAAGTAGTTAATGCCCAAAATGCAGGATACACAACAAGGAACTTCCCTTAAGCATTCAGAAGGGTGGATACCGGCAGGGAATCTGAATAGGGAGGACACAAGGAACTTCCCTTAAGCATTCAGAAGGGTGGATACCGGCAGGGAATCTGAATAGGGAGGACATCTGATCAAGGTCAAGCAAGCAAGGCTGCAGCCACTCCCAGTCGGGGGCCAGGGCCCATGGTGCCCACACACTGAGTCCTTTTGTCTAATTCTTTATTCAGCTAAGACTCCTAGTGACAGTAGAGAGGGTGCTTCTCCTGTAATCAGATTGGTGACTAACCTAAAATCATCAGAGAGCCTTCATCCAGTAACTGATGGAAACAGGCACAGAGATCCACAGACAAGCACTGGACTAAGCTCCAGGAGTCCTGTTGAAGAGAGAGAGGAGGGCTTATATGAGCCATGGGGGTCAAGATCATGAGATGGAAACCCACAGAGACAGCTAACATGAGCTTGTAGGAGCTCACGGTCTCTGCAACGACAGCTAGGAAGCCTGCATGGGACTGAACCAGGCCCTCTGCATGTGTGTTACAGTTATATAGCTTGGTCTGTTTGTGGGGCTCCTAGCAGTGGTATCAGGACCTGTCCCTGGTGCTTGATCTGTCTTTTGGGAACCTATTGCCCATGTTGGGTTGCCTTGCCCAGTCTTAATTAACGCAAATAATAATAGGTTCATCCTATATTGTTTGCTCCCAGGGTCCATGGAAGAGTCTAACAACCAGCTGAGGATTCTAATCTGAGGGATATTCAATGAATCTAAGCACACTGAGTCCTTTCGTCTTTATTCTTTATTCTTCTAAGTCAATTCTATCTACACAGTTTCTTTTATGTTCTCATACTTAGCTCCACTCAGTCCCTCCTGCTTTCAGTCCCTTCTGCTGTTCTTTCATCATTCTACTTAGTTCTTTCCATCTCCATCCTCATCTTTGTTCTTTTCAATCAATTCTCTCCAGTGCTCTCAGAGAGCCAGTATATATATATACTGTAATTCTTTGGCAAAGCAATTTCAGGCTTGAAGTTTTCAGGGTTGCAGAGAGAGGTGATAAGGATCCACATATAAAGCAATAATTGTCAGCTTCCAAATACAACCCAAAAGGGGAGTGACTAAACGGGAGTTCTCTGGTAGGGTCAACTAAAGGCCAATATCAATTAGGGAATTTATGTGCTCAAACTGTAATCTAGAAATGGCTAGGTAGAATGTTAGGGTCAATAACTCACAGGAAAGTTAACTGTCTTTGGCGCCGCTTTTCCTGCTCATCCCGGCTGCAGCTGCTTTCTGATAGGAAGGGGGACATATGCTAGGTGGCTAAGTAACCTATGTCAGAGCATGTAGCATCTAGTTAGTAAAAGCACTTTCACTCAGAGTAATTGCTGAGGAGAAAAATCTAGGAAAAGCACCTGGTTGAGGAGGAATTAAAACTTAACTTGCACAAGAAAGAAGCTTGGCACCTATCACCTGCCTGGCCTTGTAGGCAATCTCTTTGGGTCAGTGGGAAGTAACTGCCTTAACTCAGTGACTAGCAAATGGCTAAAACATCATCCCAGGAATGTGAGCAGTAAATCTCTTAAGTTAGGGTCTTATGTACATAACCCAGGGTGAAGGTAAGGAGTTAAGGATTTAATTGTTAGTGGTTCTTTTCTCTTATCTGTAAGTGAGATGAGCTAATGTTTAATCTATGTACAGTTTTGTCCTTGGTTAAAGGTATCTTTGCTGAAAAACTTTTGTCTGGAGAATGGCCCTGGCCAGATATATGTTAATGAAAAATAAATACAGCTGGGGACAGTTATCCAACTATCCCAAATGTATAGGGAAAGTTGTGCCCAAGATTGGGATGCAATCATGAGATTACATATACATGTAACATGGAAATGCACAGGAAATGGGGAAAATCATAGTTGTTATTGCACAAGAAGTTTACAACAAGAGGCAGCCAATTCATTCAACAGGCAGTAATTCCATAATACCTTGCTTGATGGTTTCCTCTAACAGAACTCTAACAGTTGATAGGTTGACCTACTGAACATTAGTTGTCACTGCTGTATACTCTCATGAATTTTTGCCACCAGCAGCTCTCAATACTTGATGCAGGGGGAGGAGCTTGGTCTTGCCTCAATTTGATGTGCCATGCTTTGTTGATTACCATGGGAAGTGTGCCCCTTTCTGAACAGAGACACAGAAGAAGTGGATTAGGTGGTTGATGGGAGGTGGGGAGAGGGGACCAGTGAAGGGGAGGGAAGAGAAACAGCTCTGCTCTGCTCCAGAGAAAGGAAGTTGTTACAACAAACATCACATAAGACATTTATTGAGAGGAAGGAATCCAGGAGGGTGGTTGCCTCTGCCAGAGTGGAAAAAGGCAGCCCCAAACTGAGCAAGTACAGGGCTTATATAGGGTTCCTTAGGGGCAGAGCTTTCCAGGGTGAAGATTTTTAGGGTGGGTATTGGTAGAATCTCAATTTCTGAGCTTGGGGCAAGCTCAGAAATTGGTTGGATTTCATGCTCAGGTATTGGTTAGATATCAAGTCTTGAGTTTGTTAGGGGCAGAGTGTGTTTCCTTGGCTCTGGTCTCAGGGCCAAGGTGTTCTTTCACTGGACCTTTTTGTAAAAACCTCATCCATCTAAAGCCATAAACAATGCAGTATTTCTTATTTGTATTTCTATTTCTCAGTACAGGATCTGAGATGGTCTGTGAAAACACAAGAGGGTAACTATTCTCAACAGTAGGCTTGGACAGCTTTTATTTTGAGGTTAATTAGCTGAGGGACTGTCTTGCCTACCAAGCACTACCTACCTCAGAAGATCCCTAAAATCCATACTGCCCATTAGCAAAATTGTTCTACATGAAAATTTATTTTAGAGCTGAGTGTGGTTTCTACTGCCTTTAATCCCAGAACCTAGGAAGAAGAGTCAGACAGATCTCTGTGAGTTTAAGGCCAGCCTAGTCTACATAGCAAGATCCAGAACAGTCGGGACTACATGGAAAAAACTATCTCAAAAGACAAACAAATAAACAAAACAAAAACAAAACCACCCTAATTTGGAAACAAAATAAAGGAGACTCTGTGGTTGATGTACTGTGTACCTTAATAAACTTATCTAAAAGTTCAGTGAAGTAGAACAAGCAACACCCAACCTCACTTCACCAACTCCTTGGCTAGTCTTGTTTCCTCAGACTGAAAGCCTCTGAGTCCTCATTCGAATGGATCTCAGCTGAGCAGCTTAAAGGCCTCTAGTTTCTGGTCCTCATGACTTAAGAGTGTGAATTTACTGTTTTCTCACTTCTCATATACCTTTCTGCTTCCTGCCATCACTTCCTGGGATTAAAGGTGTGTGTCTTTCTCAACCAAGACATGAAATCTCAAGTCCTTGGATTAAAGGCATGTGCCACCACACCTGGTTCTGCTCCTGGTGTAGCCTTGAACTCACAGAAATAGACTGATATTTTCCTCTCAAGTGACAGAATTAAAGGTGTGTGTGTCACCACTGTTTGGCCTCTATGTCTAAACTAGTGGTTGTTCTGTTCTCTGACCCCAGATAAGTTTATTAGGATACATAGTATATTAACCACAAGATTCAAACAAAATCTGAAACATGTAGCTAGAGAGTTTCTCTCTGGGCCCTACCAAGCCCTGGCAGTCTCGTAGCCCACTTATAAAATAAACACACATATGCTTATATTAATTAAACTGCTCATCTTCAGCTCAGGCCTACCATTATCTAGCTCTTACACTTATACTCAGCCCATTTCTGTTAATCTATATGTGTTCTGCCATGTGTTCCATGGCTTTACCTGTTGCCTGTACATGCTGTTCCCTGGACAGCAGGCTGGCGTCTCTCCCTGCTTCCACCTCCCAGGCTCTCCTCTCTGTTTGTCCTGCCTATCCTATGCTTCCTGCCTGGCTACTGGCCAATCAGTGTTTTATTTATCAATCAATCATAGCAACATATATTCACAACATACAGGACATCCCACAGCAGAAACAAAACTAATGGATAATGTCACAGCAAAGCTTCATCACTTAAAATGAACCAGTGTTCTCCACATATGTTTTCTCCTACTGATGCATTAGCTGGGAACCCCTATGGCCCCTAGACCCTGATCCAAGGGGTCCCTCAATGACCAATAAGTTTCTGTATTGGAGAAATTATTTTGGCCACTCCACGTAGTTAAAAGGATATTTATTTAATGGCGTAACTCACAAATTAAGTAATGGGTAGGTCGCAGGGTCTGGGGAAGGTGTAACGCAGTCCAATGGTGTTCTCCGGAGCTCTGCACAGTCCACCTTCACTGTTCAGCATCCCGGCACAGAGAGAGCGCACAGAGAGATCGCTGGCCCATCCAGCTCTCGTGTCCCCAGGCGCCTCCCCTCGCGTTGGAACTTCCAGATCCAAGCTGGAATGGCTACCCACTACATCTCCCCTTTTTTGTCTAAATAAGAAGGTTCTAAACTAATACAAGACTATATACAAAGGAATGGTTATCAAATATTGTCCAGAAATAATGAGGGATAATGACCTAGATAAGATGTAACTACAACCAATGCAAGAAACACATACTAAAATCCAGAGAAGTATAGAGCATAGGTAAATGGCATGTTATAAAGATCATTCAAAGGGGTCCTATCCTAAAGAACTTGAATCTAATACTTAATATGTTCTATCTAAGATATTATATATACTAAGTTGTAACTATAACTGCTAGTCTTCAATCCCATCAAAGACCTGAGAAGGAACATAATGGTACCTGAGAAATGGTAGATGGATGCAAGCAACTTTCGGGAATCTTGCAAGAGTAGACCAAGACAGCTGGCAGCCTGGACAGTCACCTAATGTTTCTCAGCATTGTTGGTACATTCAAATTGGCTACAGGCCTAGAGTATCTGACAGACCATTTTTAGAAGCAGGATTTCTGAAAGACCATCTTACCCTGTCTTGGCAGAGTACAGTGGTCGCTTTCCTTGTGTCCCGCTTGTCCAGAAAGGACAGCATTGCATTTGTACTGTCAGCCATCAAAGGCAAGGGCAGTTCTTTGCCCAGTAGGCCATTTTGTGCCAAAAAGACAAACTTCCAAATAGAAATGTCTTAGAAGCCCAACATTCTCTCAGGATCAATTGGTGCAGCCAGGAGCAATTGTGTCTCACATCAACAGAATTCTAACCCACTACATTTCTGTGTGTCTGTCCCCATCTTTGTGTGATTCTTCACTTTCACTTTCTAAGATGCACTAAGATCTGTGGTGTGGTCTGGTAACAGTCAGTGCCTGTGGCAGGCAACCAGCTGATGCACTGAAAGGCCAGGATCATGGGGTCCTGAAAGATATGTCAGACCCTAGGGATGGGAAATTGGAAGCCTCCAATGGGGATATGGAAGCCCCCAAGGTCTGTTTAATGGAGGATAGAGAGCCTTGAGTCTGGAAAGTTTTTGGTGTGATTGAACCTGGAGGGGTCAATCCCACTAGAGCACATCAAGCTGTCATTATTCTTAGAGCTTTGTCGGTCATCTCATTGGGGCAAAGTTTTTTTCATGTGCCCTTGGTCTTGTGTGTAGCACGTTAATTGTTCTCATTTGTCAGGGACAAGGACAGAATCTCTAGTTAGTGGAAAAATACAGACCCCCAATAAGACTGGGAACTAAATCATCTTACAGTCAGGTTGCCTAGCAACAGGACACTGAGTCAGAGCCCTTGACCTTCTCACCCTGTAAACATCCTATACAAACATCCTGTTAGCTTGCCCCACCTTATGCAGATGGCAGCTTCTTGCTCCCCCCACCCTTTGGAACTATATAAACTTTGTGGAAGAGAAATAAGTGGCACCTTGATCAGAATCCAGACTCGGTGTCTTTCCTTTGTATCTCCTGTCCCTACATTCCCTCCTTAGGGTGGTCGAGAACCCGTTGAAGACCTGCAGGCAGGGCAACTGGCGCCCAACGTGGATAAAACCACCTCTTAAGGTTCGGAACATCGTCTCCCAGAGGAAGACCAAGGCCTTGGTGAAGTTGTTGGATCCCCCTGAAATTGCCCCGTTCAGGACGTGATCCCAGAGCAGAGCAGAGGCAACGCAGGTAAGAAAGGGAGTGCCATGGGACAGGCAATGTCGTCACAAAATGTATTCCTTTCTGGCCTAAAAGAGGCAGTCAAGATACGAGGAACTAGGGTAAAAAAAAAAAAAAAAAGATCTTAAAGCCTTTTTTGATTATATTGTAGACACATGTCCTTGGTTCCACCAAGGAAAAACCATAGATAAAAAAAAGTTGGGCATGTCCCGGAGAATGTTTAGATAATTTCTACAGGACTTTTGGGCTAGAGAAAGTTCCCATTGTGAGACCAAAATGAGCCATCTTAGAAATAAGACCAAAATGTTTTCACCCTAAAATTAAGGCCTAAGATTTCTCCTTTTGGGAATAGGCCATTAGTTACTGAAACCAGTCAGTTCAGATTCCAGAAACCAGGAATTGTAGAAGTTCACAGTCACAAAATAGTCACGAGGTAATGCCTGCCAGACTATGGAATGTCCTCTCCCTGGTTTCCAGGGTAACTGGCCACAGAAATGCCCCCACCTGAGGGCAGCCAATGCGAAATGGTGGCGGGCAACCACTCCCTTAGAAGTAATTTCTAGAAGTCCCTAGAAGCGAGCCAATCAGAATTGTATCCATACTAACACCCCTAAATGATGTAACCTTGTGACTTTTCCCTTTAAAAACTGAGCTTGCAGACAGGTGGGCACTTCCTCCAGCCTCCACTGCATTGGATGTATTGGACGAAGTCCCTGCCTAGGCTTGTATTGCTTTTGGATATCCAGAATTAAACCTTGCTTTTGCATTCCGGCATGCTCGTCTTTGGTGGTCTCTCTGGGGGTCACGATCTGGGCACAACACCATAACCACATTTTCTTACTGGAAGCTTATTAATGACATTCTTAGGGTATATAAATATTCCCCTGGCATACAAAAACTTATTAATATAGGAGAAAAAAAAATCTTAAAAGAAGCTTTTCACTCCCCCTCTACCTGCCCTAAGACACCCCCCCCCCCAGCGCTTTCTTGAGCACCTTCGGTCTGTCCCTCGGCTCACGACCTGTGCTCTGTGAAAGAGGGGATGCTCACGACTTTTAAACCTAACAATCCCCAGGAGTCCTCTCCTGCCCATCTTTATCCCTCTGCTAATAATTTTACCTATAACTCCCCTCCAGACCCCACCGAGGAGGCTTCCTAGAGAAAGGGGAGGCCTGTTACCATAATCCAGACTGGCCCCCCTGCAAAAATCTCCCCTTAAAAGAGGAATTCTTGGGCCCTTTTATACCACCTCAAAAATCTCCGGCGGTGCCCCCTCCCTATGTTTCGTCTTCCCATTTTTGCAGGCCCGTTCTTGATGAGTTAGTTCCCCCTGTCCCAGATCTCAACTCACTGTGACAGGCCCTCCAGGCTTGCAGGGAACATGTGGAGCTTTTAAGGGAATTAAAAACTCTTGACAAAGAACTTAAAGATCTTGCCCTTGAAGTGGTGGCTCCATCTCAAAAATCTAGTAAATCCAAACATAAGCCTCAGACTGTCCTGGCATTTCCTGTTACCCGGAGCCAGACCTCTGGGGACTCATCCAAGGCAGCTGCCCAGAATGGCCCCTCAGGGGATTTGGAAGATCAAAATGATGAGGGGGAGGGGGAGGAAGAGGAAGAGGTGCGGGATCCATCTTCAGAGGATCCCCCGCCAGGACAGACTTATCACAAATTAAATTTTCACCTTGTTGAAAAGCTGAAATCCACCTGTGCTCAGTATGGTCCTACAGCTCCTTTTACACTAGCCTTAGTGGAAAACCAGAGTGAACATTGGTTAACTCCTAATGATTGGTATTTCCTTACCCGTGCGGCTCTTTCTGGAGGTGACTTTGTCCTCTGGAAAACAGAATTTACAGAAAATTGTCGAGAAGTTGCTCAAAAAAAAATTGAACAGCCATCCTCAAAAACTTGGACGCTAAAGAAACTCCTCGGCAACCCCCCTTATGATACAAATGCAGCACAGGCAAAATTCCCTCCTGGCCTCCTGGCCCAGATTCAAAACGCGGGGGTCCGGGCCTGGAAATGCCTGCTCCAAAAGGGTTGCGCTACCACCTCATTAGCAAAGATTCCTCAGGGCCCTGATGAACCTTTTAGTGACTTTGTTGCTTGCTTAAATGATGCAGCTGAGAGACTTTTTGGGCCGAACAAACATGAGAGCACCTTTGTTAAACACTTGGTCTTTGAAAATGCAAATCCTGCCTGCCAGGAAGTCCTCCGCCCTCATAAAAACAGAGCGGACCTGTCTGAATATGTAAGACTCTGTTCAGGTGTTGGCACCGCCCATGCCGTGGGATTAGCCATAGGGGCTGCCCTGAGGTCTTCACAACAGCCTGGGGCCCACACCTGTTATTTCTGTAAACAACCCAGACATTTCGCTAGGGAATGCCCCCAGAAAGGTCACAGCCTCGTGCCCTTAGCCCAGCCGGCTCAGGAGGCCGCCTCTATGAGGCCCAGCCTTCCACTCTCTGCCCCCGCTGCTACAAAGGCCGCCACTGGGCTACAGAATGCAGGTCAAAAAGCAATTATCTCGGCCAGCCCCTTCCTCCGCGGGTGCTGGAAAACTTCCAAAGGTGTCAGCCCCTGGCCCCAATGCCTCCAAGAGCGCACCCTGGGGCTTTGAGGTCCACTCACCTCCTGCCTCCCCAGCCTCAACAAATTCTCCCGCCCCAGTTCCATTCTCCTCCCTCCAGAGAGCAACTCCAGGGAGTGCCGGATTGGACTTGTGTACCGCCGCCGCCGCAGCCGCCACCGCCGAAACAGTATTAAACTCCCTTGAAGTGGCTCAGGTCATCCCTACAGGGGTGACAGCGCCCTTGCCTCCTAAGGTTTGCGCACTTGTCCTTGGCCATGCTTCTGCGGCCCTCCAAGGGGTCCAGGTTTACCCTGGCATAATAGATAGTGATTTCACAGGTGAAATTAAGATTCTGGCCACTGCTGTAAATGGCATGGTCACGATTCCTCAAGGTATGGCGCCTGGCACAGCTGGTTCCTCTACCCTCATCTGTCTGTGATAATCCCTCAATTACAAACACCCCTCAGGGACCGGATTGGGCTCCTCAGATGCCTACTGGGTCCAGCCTGTTACTCAGGATCGCCCTACTCTCACCCTTACTATAGAAGGAAAGAAGTTTCAGGGGATCTTGGATACAGGAGCAGATACCACAGTCATTTCTCAGTCTCACTGGCCATCTGCCTGGCCACTGGTTCCATCCCTCACCAATTTAAAAGAAATCGGTCAGTCTAATAATCCTTTAATTAGTTCAAGGACACTTTCTTGGAAGGACGAGGAAGGAAACCAGGGGACTGTCACTCCTTTTGTGGTTCTGGGCCTGCCTGTTAATCTTTGGGGAAGGGACATACTTTCACAAATGCAAGTAATCTTATATAGCCCGAACTCTACAGTCACACAACAAATGCTAAGGATGAATTATATTCCTGGCACAGGCTTGGGCAAGGCAGCTCAGGGGCAAGTCCAACCAATTTAGCTCGTTCCCAAGGAGGATAGACATGGGCTGGGATATTCGGGTTTTTAGTAGTGGCCACTGATCCTCCTGTACCCCATGCAGACAAAATTACCTGGATGACCCAGACCCCTGTCTGGGTGGATCAGTGGCCCCTTACCCAAGAAAAGCTACAGGCCACCACTATGCTTGTACAGGAGCAGCTTATGACTGGCCACATTGAGCCCTCCAACTCCCCTTGGAATATATCTATATTTGTTATTAAAAAGAAGTCAGGAAAATGGAGGCTCCTTCAAGACTTAAGGGCAGTAAATAAGGTAATGAGGCCTATGGGGGCACTTCAGCCTGGATTGCCTTTGCCTGTGGCCATTCCTGCTAAATTTTACAAGATGGTCATTGACCTTAAAGATTGTTTCTTTACTATTCCCTTGCACCCTGAGGATAGAGCCTATTTTGCATTCAGCCTTCCCTGCTCCAATTTTCAGGGACCCATGCTTCGATATCAATGGAAGGTATTACCGCAGGGCATGGCCAACAGCCCTACTCTCTGCCAGAAATTCGTGGCTCAGGCTGTGGACCCTGTTAGACTTAATTGGCCCCAGATATATATCTTATATTATATGGATGACCTTCTCCTCGCTGCACCTGACCCCATCTCCCTTGAGCAATGTTTTTCAGAACTCAGTAGAGCCCTTAATAAATTGGGACTACAGATTGCTCCAGATAAGGTCCAAACCCAGGACCCTTTCAATTACCTGGGGTTGGAACTCCATTCAAACCGGGTCCTCGTTCCTCGCGTCCAGTTATGCACTGACCATCTCCATACCCTAAATGATTTCCAACAATTGCTCGGCCATATCCAATGGCTTAGGCCTTATCTTAAACTTCCTACGGACTCTCTCCTTCCCCTCTACAAGATCCTCCAGGGCGACCCTGACCCCACATCACCCCGTGTGCTTTCCCCTGCAGCCAACGAGGCTTTGATTCAGATAGCCATTGCCATTAACCAACAGTCTTGTTTTCAGATTTCCTATGCCATACCACTATATTTTATAGTTCTGCCCACACCACACACCCCCACAGGAGTCTTTTGGCAACATGCTCAGGAACCAAAACTTAAAGGCAAGATACTCCTCTGGGTCCACATGCCCGCTGCCCTTTCAAGAGTCATTTCCATCTACCCTGAACAGGTGGCCTCACTCATTATGAAAGGACGACAGACCTCTCACCAATATTTTGGTAAGGACCCTGATATCATACTCACACCCTATCCCAAGGATCAAACCCAGTTTTTGTTCCAAACCTTAGATAAGTGGGGGGTTGCCTTGGCAGGGTTTATGGGGACCTTGGATAATCACCTCCCAGATGATCCCTTACTCCATTTTGCCCGGCTACATCCCTTTATCTTTCCAAAAATTACAAAAACCGGTCCCATTTCTCGTGCACTTACAGTCTTTACTGATGGTTCCACTAATGGTGTTGCAGCCTTCGTGGCCCAAGGCCGCCCTACCTCCTTCCTAACACCTTTCCGGTCAGCGCAGTTGGTTGAACTTTCAGCAATTTTAAAGGTTTTTCAGACCTATTCTGATCAACCTATTAATATCTATACAGATAGTGCCTATATTGCCTTTTCCATCCCCTTGTTAGAAACCTCTCCAGCCATAAGGCCTACCTCCAACGCCACCCTACTTTTCTCCCAGATTCAACAGCTTGTCCTGACTCACCAACACCCATTTTTATAGGCTGTATTAGAGCCCATAGTGATCTTCCTGGACCGTTATCCGATGGTAATGCACAGGCCGATGCTGCCACCAGGTTAATTTTCCCTGTCATGGTTGGCTCAGTCCTACAGGCCCAAGCTGCCCATAAGATCCACCATTTAAATTCTCAGACCCTCCGTCTTCTTTTTAAGATCTCTAAACAACAAGCCCAAGAAATTGTCAAACAATGTCCCTCTTGTGTTGTTTCTCACCCTGCCCCACACTTGGGAGTCAGCCCTCGAGGCCTCCTTCCCAACCAAATTTGGCAGATGGATGTTACTCATTGCCCTGAATTTGGCAGACAAAAATTTATCCATGTCTCTATAGATACCTTTAGTGGCTTTATCTTCGCCTCTCCTCATGCTGGGGAAGCAACAAAGGATGTTCTTTCTCACCTGATTCTTGCTTTTTCTGCCTTGGGAAAACCAGCTAAGATAAAGACAGACAATGGTCCTGCTTATACCAGTACAGGCTTCAAAAATTTTTGTGATAGTCTACAAATTATTCATACCACAGGGATACCTTACAATTCCCAGGGACAGGGCATAATAGAATGAGCCCATCAGACCCTAAAGACCTGGTTGGCTCGTCTCAAGTCTTCTAACCTTCATTTTACCTCCCCCAGAGATCAACTGAGCCATGCTCTGTTTGTTCTCAACTTCCTCACCTTAGATGCTGCAGGGCACTCTGACGCTGACAGGCACTGGCACCCTTTTCCAGATGCCACCCGGCCACTAGCCATAGCTCATAGGGCTTTGGAAGGGCCCCGACCCGGTCCTTATTTGGGGACGAGGTTCAGCCTGCATTCTTGACCAGATACACTCTGCCCCCAGATGGTTACCAGAACACCTGGTTAGAGCTGTAAATATACCTGAACTGCCCAGGAGAGATAGCCCCTCTCCTGAGGAAACTTCTGTTTTAAATGCTGTCCCTCCGGCAAGCAATACAGGCTGTGGTTCTCACCCACAGCAAACCCCACCAGCCCTTTAGCTCTGTTATCACTCTGCTCAGAGTTCCTGTGGGGGGACAGCGGGAACTTTACAGCAAACTGTGTTTGAGACCTTTCACACAGTATACAAGTCCCATAGTCAGTCACATTCTGGGCTGAGCAGGGACACTGCTTGTCAAATCCAGTCTGACAGCAGAGGTCATGTTTCCAAGGGCAGTGCTGAATTTTTCATCCAAAGTGTCAGAAAGGCTTGTCAGACTTGCTGGTCTTGGTGTCACAGGTGGTCATAGCCATGTTGGGCCAGCTTTGACACATCCTGTGGCTGGCAGGTAGCACAGCAAACAGGGTAGCACCAGAGACACCACTCAGGACACTTAGGTCCCTTCCACCTAGACTAACCTATTCCTCAGATCAATTCCTAGATCTCTAGGAAGAGAAGCCATGCTGAGACGACTGCCTTGACGGGAGCCTGTTACTGCCATCACCTTAGCAGTCCTTCTGGGGGTTGGAGCAGTGGAAACAGGCACAGAAATTGCCTCTCTGGTCCTGTTCAACCAACATTACTCTGAGCTTCACCTGTCCATAGATGAGGATATTGCCCAATTTGAACAGGGAATTTCTGCCCTCAAGTCATCCCTTTCCTCCCTAGCTAAGATAGTTTTACAGAACAGGAGAGGCCTGGATCTCCTCTTTTTACAACAGGGTGGCCTTTGCACTGTGCTCAAAGAGAAATGTTGCTTCTTTACAGACCACACCGGGGTAGTCAGAGACAGTATAGTAAAGGTTAGAAAAGGACTAGAAAGAGAAAAAGAAAAGGAGAACAAGAGCTTGGGTGGTTCTAGAGTTAGTTTTCAAACTCCCCTTGGCTAACGACCCTTCTTTCCTCCCTCCTAGGACCTGTTTGTAGGCATGCTCCTGGTCCTTGCCTTTGGGCACTTTCCTGGCTCACTTGGTTCATCCAAAGCCAAATAACAGACCTGCCAGCCAGGCAGATCCAGGTTCATTACCACTGCTTTGATATGTAGCGGTAACGCCTGCATTACCGATAACTGTTCACCATGTCCGAGCGAAGGGCTGCGGATTAAAAAATAGAGACAAGAGACAGCGAGTCATTCGTACGATTGGATGTCGAATGCCGTTTATTGAAAGAGGGAAGAAACCTTAAATACATACAGGCTTACAGCACAAATGGAGGAACCCCCGGAGGGCAGAAGTTCGCTGTCAATGGTCTACATTCCAGACCCAATGTTCTACATTCTTGCATCTAAGTAGTTAACGCCCAAAATGCAGGATACACAACAAGGAACTTCCCTTAAGCATACAGAAGGGTGGATACCGGTAGGGAATCTGAGTAGGGAGGACATCTGATCAAGGTCAAGCAAGCAAGGCTGCAGCCACTCCCAGTCGGGGGCCAGGGCCCATGGCACCCACATTGATATGCAGGACTCCAGGGTTGAAATTTCCCCTGACAAGATGCCCCACATAGACCCCTTCACTCGGGGGAGGCTGCACCTGTGTGTGGGGAAAGGGCTCACTTAAGGCATGATTGGAGTGCAGCTGAGACTGCACAGGCTGAGGACCATGGTACCCCAAAATCCTGAGAGCCTGGATTTTATGCCCTGTTGCATGGCGATTGTACAGTAGCAGCCTTGCGCTTATCCATTTCCACTCCCTCAAAAAAACTGCACGGTCCATTGATTCCCGCACTATGGGGATGCCTGTGGTGCTTGAGTCTGGAGAGACATTCCCTCTTGGACCTTTTCACAACCTTTAGAGGGATAGGGCCTCTGTAATCCTCCATGCAAAGCCTCTTTCAGAGCCCTCCTTTTAGACCATTCGAACCTGGTTTATGTTGGCCCTTAGATTTATTACTAAGAAGGGGGAGATGTTAGGGACAAAGACAGAATCTCTAGTTAGTGGAAAAATACAGACCCCCAATAAGACTGGGAACTAGATCATCTTACAGTCAGGTTGCCTAGCAACAGGACACTGAGTCAGAGCCCTTGACCCTCTCACCCTGTAAACATCCTATACAAACATCCTGTTAGCTTGCCCCACCTTATGCAGATGGCAGCTTGCTCCCCCCACCCTTTGGAACTATATAAACTTTGTGGAAGAGAAATAAAGTGGCACCTTGATCAGAATCCAGACTTGGTGTCTTTCCTTTGTATCTCCTGTCCCTACATTCCCTCCTTAGGGTGGTCGAGAACCCATTGAAGCCCTGCAGGTGGGGCACTCATTGTAGACTTGACTGTGATGGATGCCATGGGACAGACCCCCTTTCCTCCCCTAGACCTTTGCTTAGCCCACTGGAAGGATGTATGAGACATTGCTCATAATAGAGGGGCACAAATTCACAAAAGGAAGTTTGTGGTGCAGAATGGCCCTCCTTCAATGTTAGCTGGCCTCTGAAGGGAATCTTTGATGCTGGCCCCATTGGAGCTGTGGAGGATATTGTGTTTTGACTATGGAATGGGCACCCCAACCAGATACCTTACATTGTTACTAGGTGAGGCCTCATAGAAGATGCCCCTTCTTGGGTTAAAGCCATCCTTCCCCAACAGGTTAAGGTGCTGGCTACATAGAAAAAGGACCCACCCAACGGAGGTTCCTCTGTTCTCATCTTTCAGGGTGGAAACTCTGAGGAAGTTATTTTCCCTCCACCTCCTTACCTTACCACAGCTCCTGGACCATGCCAGTGGCCCAGGAAGAGCCTCCTATGGTTCCTGCAGACCCTGCCCCAGGAGGAGGGCCAATGAAGAGTACTCAGAGATGGAGAGAAGAAACTCCTTGATCCAGGAGTGGTTGCCCTTCTCCTGAGAGCTGCTGGTCCCCCTAATGATGGGAATCAGCCTTTTCATTACCGGCCCTTTGCTAGCAGTGATTGGTATAACTGGTCTCAGAATGCCCCTTTTTCTGAGAATCCCTGGTACCTGATTAACCTCTTTGATTCTGTCCTCTTTACCCACCGTCCTTGGGATGATTGTCAACGTCTTTTACAGATCCTGTTTACTACAGAAGAGAGGGATTGAATTTAACTTGAGGCCTAGATATGGGTTCCAGGGCCCAACAGAGAGCCCACAGCTGACTTGGCTCTCATAGATGCTGGATTCCCCCTAACTCATCCTGAGTGGGATTATAATGCAGAGCAAGGTAAAAGAAAGCCCCTAGTCTATTGTCAAGCTCTATTAGCAGGTCTCAAAGCAGCCACACAACGACCTGAAAATTTGAGCAAGTTCTATGATGTTAGGCAGGGCCAGGATGAAAGTCCAGCTGCATTTCTGGAATGGCTACAGAAGGCTTTTAGAAGATATACCCCATATGATCAGAGTCACAGAAAAATGCAGCTGGTTTGACTCTGGCCTTTATCAATTAGGCAGCCCAGATATTAAAAGGAAACTACAGAAGTTAGAGCACCTAAGAGAGAAAAGCATTAGAGATTTAGTTGCAGTGGCTGAGAAAGTATATAGTGGAAGGAAAAGTATTGAAGTAAAAGAGATAAAGAAAGAAAAGTGACAGAACCAGCATCTGGCTAGTATTCTACTGGCTGCTACTGTTCATCCTGATGAACATCAAAGCACTGCAGTAGCTGGTGGCTGAGGGAAGAAGAAAAACCAAGAGGTAACAGAGGGCCCTGGCTGGGGAGGAACCAGTGTACTTGTTGTAGGAATGAAGGGCACTGGACAAGAGATTGCCCTGAGAAGGTGACTAAGGGTGACACTAAAGTCCTTAGTCATAGAGATATGGATAGTGATTAGGGAAGACAAGGTTTGCCTCCCCTCCCTGAACCTAGGGTAACCCTAAATGTAGAGGGGGAAAAGATTGATTTCATGGTGGATATGGGAGCTCAGAATTCAATGTTATTAAAGGCTGATGGGCCCATGACAGACTTGGTTTCAAGAGGCCACAGGGCTAATCCCTATTCGTGGACTACCCAAAGAAGAGTGGATTTAGGAGCAGGCTGGGTAACCCACTCATTTCTGATAATTACAGTATGCCCATACCCCCTGTTAGGGCATGACGTACTGACTAAAATGAAAGCTCAGATACATTTCTCTGAAGAAGGAGCTAAACTACTCAGTGAAAATGGAAAACATTCATGTGTTGGCAACCTGTGATATGACTGAAGAATATAGAGTGGCTCCTGTACCTGACCTCAGACTGGAAGAATGGCTCCAGGAGTTTCCATCAGCCTCAGCTGAGACCAGGGGAATGGGGCTGGCAGTACATCACCCCTATCTATGTGCAAATCAAGTCAGGGGCAGACCCAGTAAAAGTTTGCCAGTACCCTATACCCTTGGAGGCCAAGAAGGGCATCACTTCACACATAAGGTGACTCTAAAACTGGGAATTCTCTGGTCTGTGCAATTGGCCTGGAACATACCCCTGCTGCCTGTTAAGAAACCCCATACTAATGACTATTGACCAGTCCAAGACCTGAGGGAGGTCAATAAAAGGGTGATTGACATCCACCCAATAGTTCCAAACCCTTATACTTTGCTCAGCTCCCTACCTGCTGATCAAAAATGGTACACATTCCTAGATTTAAAGGATGCTTTTTTTAGCCTGCCTCTGACTCCCAAAAGTCAGCAATACTTCACCTTTGAATGGCATGACCCAGAAATCGGTGTCAGTGGCCAGCTGACATGGACTAGGCTGCCATAAGGATTCAAAAATTCTCTCACCATCTTTGTTGAAGCCCTACATGAGGACCTGAGTGAGTACTGCCTGTAGAACCTCAAAGTTAGTCTCTTACAGTATGTGGATGATCTACTAATCACAGCTGCCAACTGGGAGAGCTGCCTTGAAGGGACTACTCTGTGCCCTGGGGAGTTTAGGATATCAAGCTTTGGTTAAGAATGCTCAGCTCTGTCAACAACAGGTTGTTGTACTTTGAGTACATCCTGAAGGGAGGACAATGGTGGCTTTCAGACACATGAAAAGAAACAGTTCTTAAGACCCCCAACCCCCATGACTACCAGGCAAGTGAGGGAGCTCCTAGGCACGGTGGGCTTTTGTGGATCCTGGGCTTTGCTGAACTGGCTAAGCCCCTGTATTAGGCAACTAAAGAGGGGCAAGACTTCTTGTGGACTGAGCATCATCAGCAAGCCTTTGACAAACTTGAACAAAGCCTGCTTTCAGCCCCAGCACTGGGCCTGCCAGATGTGACTAAGCCCTTCCACTTATTCCTGGATGAGCACAAAAGGATTGCCAAGAGTGTCCTGACTCAGACTTTGGGTCCCTGGAAGCAGACCTGTGGCCTGCTTATCTAAGAAACTGGACTCAGTCAAAGCAGGATGGCCCCCATGCCTTTGTAGCTTTTCTAGAAAGAAAAGCAGCTGTAGCTTTTCTAGGCAAGGATGCAGACAAATTGATTTTGGTACAAAACCTCACCATAACTACCCTTCACCCTTTGGAGGGAGTTCTTAAATAACCTCCCAATTGGTGGCAGAGTAATGCCAGAATGACTCATTATCAGACCCTATTGCTCAACCCTGCTAGAATAACATTCCAGGTGCCCACATCCCTGAACCTAGCCTCCCTGCTACCAGACCCAGACATGGAGGCACCTCTGCATGACTGTTCTGGGATTTTTAGCCCAGGTACACTGTATCCAACCTGACTTGAGGGATACTCTCCTACTTGATGCAGAAGTCATCTGGTACACTGATGGAAGCAGTTTTGTGCAAAATGGACAGAGGTATGCAGGGCAGCGGCCACCACCTCAGAGGAGGTAGTCTGGGCTGAACCAATGCCATCAGGCATCTCTGCTCGGAAAGCAGAGTTAGTGGCATTGACAAAGACCCTGGAACTAGGGTGATGGAAAAGGGTTAATATCTACACTGACAGCCCTTATGCATTTGCCACTACCCATGTACATGGAGCAATATATAAGAAAAGGGGGCTGTTGACTGCAGAGGGTAAGACTACCAAAAATAAAGATGAAATCCAAGCCCTTCTCAAGGCCCTATGGAGTCCTAAGAAAGTGACCTTAATACATTGTCCAGGACACCAGAAAGGGAATGTACCAATTCCAAAGGGCAATAATTTGACAGACAGGACTGCCTGGGAAGTGGCACCACCACAGAGTGGCCTCGTTCTGGTCCCAGTTCTGGTGCATCCAGGGCCTCCTGACCTACCTGAAATTCTTTAACACACTAAGGAGGACCTTGCTTAGATAAAGTCCCTTCCCATGGTGCAGTGTCTAGAGGGACAGTGGCGGTCACCAGACAACAAGAATATTTTGCCTGAATACCTGGGACAATAGATGTTCTGAAAAATTCATTGTGCCTCCCATATGGGAGCTGGGAGAATGCAGGACCTACTGAGGCAGTTCAGAGTAAAAATCAGGGATGGACACCAGAAAGTCACAGACATTGTTTCCAAATATAAAGCCTGTCAACTAACCAACACCATCCAAATTCAAAGAATCCCGGAATAAGACTTCAAGGAAAGAAACCTGGAGCCTACTGGGAGGTAGACTTTACTGAAATAAAGCCTGGTAAGTATGGGTATATCTGTTAGTGTTTGTAGATTTCTTTTCAGGATGGGTAGAAGCATTTCTACTAAGCACAAGATGGCATAGATAGTGGCCAAGAAGCTTCTAAAAGACATACGGCCCAGGTATGGATTTCCTGCTATGATAGGATCAGACAATGGACCAGCATTTTTGTCCCAGGTGAGTCAGAATTTAACTACTGCCCTGGGGAGCAATTGGAAACTACATTGTGCTTATAGACCCCAGAGTTCAGGACAGGTAGAATGCATGAACAGACCTCTAAAAGAGACCCTTACCAAATTAGCCTTGGAGCTTGGCACAAATTGGGTGGCACTTCTGCCCTTTGTCTTATATAGAGTGAGAAATTCCCCCTACCAGATGGGTTTGACACCCTATGAGATCATGTTTGGTACACCACCCCTATTATTCCCAGCTTTCAGACAGACCTCTTGACAGAACTAGATGATTGAGATCTCCTTGATGCCGTACAAGGAGTCCAATGGGCACACAAGCATTTGTGGCCAAATCTCAGGGCCCTTTATGAGTCTGATGTCCCTCTTGAACCCCACAGGTTCCAACTGTGTGATTGGGTCTACAACAGGAGGCACTGCCAGGGGATGCTAGACTCCAGGTAGAAGGGGCCTTTTGTCATCCTGGTTACTACACCCACAGCCATCAAAGTCAATGGTATAGCTGCCTGGATCCACTATATCCATGCCAGGCCTGCAGATCCCTTCACACTCAAAGAAGATTATCAAGGTGAAGAATGAGAAGCCTCGAAGGATCTTGACAATCCCCTCAAGCTCCAGGTATGGTGTGGGCAATGACATGGTTCCTCCTGATGATCCTTTTCACTGAGACATAAGCTACAGGCAACCCACATGCACCTTGGAACCATACCTGAATGATTGTGAATGCTAAGACAGGAGCCATTGCTAGCAGTGCCTCTTCAACAATGGCTCCCCCAATCACATGGTTCCTTGATGTAGATCTATGTGACCTAGTGGGGGAAGACTGGTCAGACCAGGGAATGTTTCTAGAGTACAGTTGCAGATCCCCCAAGGAACAAAATAAGACTAGGAGTCTTGGGTTCTATGTTTGTCCTGCCCACTCCTGCACCAAGGAACAGTGGTATAAATGGAGGCCCTGAGGATGCCTAATGTGCCATCTGGCGGGGTGAAACCACCAGATGGATTATGTGGACACCTCCAGTATAGGGGGATTTGATTACAGTAGCCCATGCAGGGGACATGAGCATACCAGGGATGGGGATATGAATCACAGACCGACAACAGGTAAACTGTGGACCACATTATGAAAAGGAACAATTCCCCAAACACCCACAGGCCACTAGCAAGGGATGCTGTAATTCATTAATTATCAAATTCACTGACCAGAGAATGAAAACAGACTGGACAAATGTTAAGACTTGGGGACTGAGACTTTATAGCTCCAGACATGACCCTGGGCTAACGTTTACCATAAGGCACACTCAGACCCCTTTATGAGCAGTGATAGGGCCTAACTGGGTAGTAAACCCACCATCAGCTCCAAAGCTCGCATCCTTGAGAAGCACTCTAAGCCCTGGCACCCCACAACCATCAGACATATCAGCTCCTCTAGTCATCAGGGCACCAGTAACTGGTCTGGTCACAGCTAAAGGAGGAGATCTGCTTCTGGAACTCCTCGACTGGTCATTTCTGGTCCTGAATTCCACCAAACCTGACTTGACTGCATCTTGTTGGCTCTGCTATGACACAGCTCCCTCCCCATATTATAAAGGTATTGCCATCATGGGTAACTATACCAAAGTCACTGACCTTAACCAATACCACTGGCAATCTAAAACAATACTGACCCTTCAACAAAGTTGCAGGTCAAGGCCTCTGAATAGGGACAGTCCCCAAAGGGCAACAAACCCTTTGCAACCAAACCCTTACACTCTCAGACTCCCAGAGTTATCTGAATCCCCACAATGATACATGGTGGGCTTGTTTGTTAGGTCTGACACCCTGCATTCATACCCAGGTTCTCTATATTACAAAAGGCTTCTATATTCATAATGGTATGGCTTGTCCCAAGGCTAATTTACCATACAGAAGAATAGCTACTCTATAAGCTAGAAATTACATCCCCAAAACATATAAAGAGAGAGCCTGTGACAGCCCTCACCCTAAGTATCCTGCTGGGATCCAGCCTAGCTGGTTTAGGAACTGGAACAGCATCCCTTATCATGCAAACCCATCATTATTCTAGTTTACATGCTGCCATAGATATAGATACAGAAAAGGTGAGAAAACTCCATCTCCCATCTTCAGTAATCTCTGACATCCTTAGCTGAGGTTGTAATGCAGAACAGATGAGGGTAGGATTTGATCTTCCTCCAGCAAGAAGGATTGTATGCAACACTGGGTGGGAATTCTGTTTCTATATAAGACCATTCAGGAGTAGTAAAAGACTCAATGGCCAAAGTGGGAGAGGGGTTGGCAATGTGCAAAAGGGAGCGAGAAGCAAACCAGGGGTGGTTTGAATTATGGTTCAGTGCTTCTCCCTGGCTAACTACTCTAATCTCTACTTTTATTGGATCCCATTGTTATATTGTTACTAGTCTTAACTTTTGGCCTCTGCATGCTGAACAGATTGGTGCTATGTATAAAAGAGAGACTTTGAACCATTCAGCTGATGGTTCCTAAGTCTAATTACCACATTATGCCTTTTTTGGAAAGAGCAGTAGCCTGGATTACTAGATAGAGACATGATTAAATCAAGAAAGGCTAAATTGAGACCCATGATTGGGCTCTCATAGGTACTAAGAAGAGGAGGGAATGAGAGACCAAGACAATTTCCATTTTAAAGAAAAACTTCATTTCTAACAGCTCTAGGCCAGAAGCTAAACTAAGTTCCAGTAAAACTTCAAAATAGCCTAGCCCCAAGAGAAATAAATAACCAGCTAGGGCCCCGGTAAAGGTGACCCCACCAGGGTAGGTAGGCTGATGGCCAATGAATAGTTTTGATAAATAACATCTGCTGGTCCAAAATGTCCTTGGCCAATGTGTGCAGGCTCCAAACATCCTTCATTGAAAATTCATCCAGACCCCAACCAGTAACTTCAAAGTTTTCATGCCCTTACCCAATCTTGTGATGCCAAGACCAGTATCACCCTGCTTTTGGTTTTTCCCTTAAAAAACCTCTCACTCTGAGAGCTCAGGGATATCCTCCTACACCCACTTAGTCAGAGTGTTGGACACGGACCAAGTCTGGGCTAGCTTGCTATTAATAAACCCCTGTGTGTTTGTATCAGATAACAGCTCTGCAGTGGTCTTATTTGGGGGTCTCGAGATGTGGGCATTACACTACCATCTCTCTCCTCTGATCATTGAATATTACTCAAAGAATAAAATAAATCTGCACACCAACCTAAGGATCCTACAGTAATGATACTGGGTAGCTAGACTGTTATCTTCCTTCTACCAACATATATAATGTCACCTGTTACACCTAGCCCATTATGTGCCACAAGGAAGAAGGAAGACACTTATGGTTTCCAAAGATTTTATTAATCTACCACATAAGCAGGCCACTTGTTGATCAGGGCTATAAGACAAGGACTTGGGACTATTATTTCTCCTGAGAGCCCCAAGTAGGGGCAAAATCAGGGTTTATGAGCACAAAATTCACAAACATTTTTTTTTTTTTTTTGCCAAGTTACAGTTACAGTTTTCACCAATCAGGATTTAGAGATTAAAAGCTTCCTTGAGTGTTCCATCATTGTCAATCAATATACATTGCAAGCCTTTCAGTCCAACAGATTCATTTGTCTTTCTGTTCTTAGGAACAGTCATAAGTTTCTAAAGAACTAAAATCTCATAAGGACTATTTCTGTGATTTATGAAAAAGATGGACCAACTATTGGAAAGTTCTCAACTCCCCTAGGGCTTGGGAACCTTAACTTTATTTCACCCTACAGGTAAAATGGAGTCTGAAGTCAAAGTGGCAGTACTCAGGTCAAGGTGCTTTTCCTGCTACCTTCACATCAAAGAGCCTAAAAGTCTTTACTCAACCTGGTGTTTTTACATTTCCTCTCTTCAAAGTGTTCCAAGTCTTGAAACATACATAGTAAAATATCTTCTGCTATTCTCCCAATAAAAATTATTCCAACAGCCTGTACTTCAAATCCTCATTCCTAGATTCTTAGTGTAATGTTCTACCTCAGATAATATGACATAATAACTGAAAAGACACAAAACAAAATCACACAAAAATTAATAATAAATTTTTAAAAGCAAAACTACAATGAAAAATTTGTAAGGGTTAAAGTTATACTTTAAATTTAAATTACTGTGTTTAAGATATCTACAAAACAAAAATACCTCTATTGTCCAAGGACAGGTAACTTTCTAGAATGCTGGGGGATGTTGTTTATGTAAGATAACAAGGTCCCCTGTTTTCACTTCTGTAAACAAGGTTGGTTCCCCCAATTTCACAGGATGTTCTGATCACACACACACAGGTGGGAGGTATGTAGGCAGGGAGTACATCAGGATATTTTCTTGTCCCCAATTGAACAAAGGCAGAAAGTTCATAGCCTTGTGGATTTTACCTGTATACATACTAGATAAACATAATTTGTGGCCATTCTCTGGGAATCCTGAGTATGGACCTGGTCAGTGACCATCATCCTGGTCAGTATTTACTAAAGGGTGCTTCAAATTTGGCTCTAAAATTGTAGTAGTGGTCTTATTCTTGCCCAATGTGACTAATAATTTATAAGTAGTACTACACTAATTAACTAAAGATAAAAAATATATTTTTCATTACAGCTTTAAGCGTTTAAGAAAATACTTGAGGTGAGGAGATAGTTTGGTAGATTAAAAACATTTGTCATGTAAATGTGAAGACTCTAATTCCCAGAACTCAAGTGAAAAACAGGCAGCCTCAGTGTAATGGCAGCCTACAATCCTAGCAATGGTCCTGGAGCAATCTGGCTAGCTAGACCAGGGCATATTGATGAGCATTTAAACATGATGAGTATACAACAGGAGATATTGATTCAACAAATAAAAGTGAGAGTGCTGGAAGAAGATACCTGATGCTAACTTTGAGCCTTCACATGCATGTCCCACACATACACACCAAAAGAAAAATGAGAAACTAAAGTAAATGAAAACACAAAAACACAAGTGACAGCTCATGCTGGTAAGGATGTACAGCAAGGGGAACACTCCTCCACTGCTGGTGGAAGCACAAACTTGTGCAGCCACTTTAGAAATCAATATGGTGGTTCCTCAGAAAATTGAGAATTAAGCTACCTCAAGACCCATCTATACCACTCTTGGATGTAGCTGTGTGAATCACTACACAGGTGTGTGGGTTCACACGAGTCCATGAAATGAAGACACAGAGGCGTCTTGAGAATGAATATAGCCTATCATGGCTGCAGGGGTTCCAGCCTTGAAGGACTGAAGCACTCTTCCCTTCACCTAGGGCATATTTATTTACTCCATTTTACAGTTTAGATAGTTAATTTCCATACCTTCAAAGCAACCCAAAAGGAGCTCCCAAAGACCAAATGCCAGGTGCAAATTACTTGAATTATCAGGTACCTCAGTTTTCTGGGTTTCCTGGACCAAGTTTTGCATAGGCCTTTGTTCCTTGGGGGACTCTCTGATCCTTGACTCTCAAACAGGATTCACATATGGCAATATAAGAAACATAAGGTAAGAGAAACAAAAGGTGTGGTTGAACAAAGGAAGGATTAGGGCCAGGTGCTGCTCTCTGGAGCCAAGACAGGAGCTCAGCAGGAATGCCTCCACACCTGGGTATAAACCAAAAGGATGTTCTGTCCTGCCACAATGACATTTGCTCAACTATGTTCATAGCAGCTTTATTCATAATAGTTAGAAACTGAAAACAACTGAAAAATGAATAAAGAAAATGTAGTACATTTACACACTGGAGTGTTACTCAGTTGTTTAAAAAATAAATAAAATCATGAAATTTGCAGGCAAATGGATAGACTAGAAAAATATCATCCTGAGTGAGGTAACACAGACCCAGAAAGACAAACATGGTATGTACTTACTTTTAGGTGGATATTAGCTGTAAAGTAAAGGATAATCATGCTACAATCCACAGACACAGAGAGGCTAAGTGACAAGGCGGCTCAAGGCACAACACATGGATCTCCCTGGGAAGGGAAAATAGAATAGATTTTGTCGATGGACTAAGGGTAGTTAGGGATGGGAACAGGAAGGATCAGGTGTGGGGGACAGAGTGAGAGAGTACTGAGAGAGACGACTGGAATTGGAGGGCTTTTGGGGAGCAAGGTAGAAACCTAATGCAATAAAAACTCCCTGGAGTTTATAAAGTTGTCCCTAGGGAAGACTCCTAGTAATGGGGATATAGAGCCTGAACCTGCCACCTTCTGTAACCAGGTGTAGTAGTTTGAAATTAATTGGCCCTCATAAGCCCACAGTGAATGGTGCTATTGGGAAGTATGGCTTTGTTGGAGGGGATATGGCCTTGGAGGAAGAGGAAGTGTGTCACAGTGGAGTCAGGCTTTGAGGTCTCATATATACTCATGTCCAGTATCTCAGTATACTTCCTATTTCTTGTCAATCAAAGATGTAGACTTCTCAGCTACTTTACCAGCACCAAGTCTGCATGCACACTGCCATGTTTCACCATGATGATAATGGACTGAACCTCTGAACTGTAAGTCATCCAACTAATGTTTTCCTCTATAAGAGTTGTTGTGGTCATGGTGTCTCTTCACAGCAATAGAAATCCAAACTAAGACACAAAGCAAGGGATTGGGACACGAACTCAGCCACAAAACTTTTCACCTACAATTTGTCTGCCCTGCAAGATGTGCTTGGTTAAAGGTGGCACAGAACTTGTGTGAGTGACCAGCCAATAATGACTGGTCCAACTTTTGATCCATTCCACCAGAAGGAGCCCATACCTGATACTGCCTGGAGGGCCAGGAACCAGAGGCTGGATATCCCAGAGGCCTAGGATAGAACCAAGTAAAACTGGCTTAAAAAATATTTGTCAATGAAATGATTCCAAATTATATACTACTATACTCATAGACAGGCACCTAGCATTATCGTCATCAGAGAGGCTTCCTCCAGCAAATGATAGGAGCAGATGCAGAGACCTACAGATAAACATTAGGCAGAGCTTGTAGAATACTGCTGAAGAGCTGAAGAAAAGGAGGAAGAATTAATGGGTCAAGGACACCACAAGAACACAGTTCACATAATCAACTAACAAGGGATCATAGGAGCTCACAGAGACTGAGCCAACAATCATGGAACCTAAATAGGTCTGACCTAAGTCCTCTGCATATATGTTATGGTTGTGTAGCTAGGTGTTCCTGTGGAACTCTTAACAGTGAGAGCAGGGGCTGTCTTTGACTCTTATGCCTGCTTTTGGGACCCTATTTCTCTTACTGGGTTGCTTCATCCAGCCTTGATATAAGGGTATGTGCCTAGTCTTATTGTAACTTGTTATGCCATGTTTCATTGATATTCCTGGGAGGCCTGCTCTTTTTTTGAAGGGAAACAGAGGAGGAATGGATCTGGCAGAGAGGGGTGGTTGGGGGGAGGGATTCAGAAGAGAGGAGGGACAGGATGTAACCTATCAGAGAAGAAGAATAAAAGAAAAGAAAAAGAAAAAAAAGACTAGAATTCATCCTGGCAGTAGTGAAGTACACCTTTAATTCCAGCACTCTGGAGGCAGAGGCAGGTGGATTTCGGTGAGTTCAAGGCCAGCCTTGTCTACAGAATGAATTCCAGGACAGCCACACATACCTACACAGAGAAACCCTGTTTCAGAAAAAAAAAAAAAGGAAGAAAAGAAGGGAGGGAGGGGAGAAGGAAAGGAAGGAAGGAAGGAAGGAAGGAAGGAAGGAAGGAAGGAAGGAAGGAAGGAAGAGAACAGAATTCAATTCCAGCTGTGTTATGGTTGGTTTTAATGTTATCTCACCACAAATTAGAATTACCTAAGTAGGGAACCTCACCCCTAAAAGTATACTGATTGCATTGATAAAAATAGGAAGACCTCCTCCAAATATGAGCAGCACCTTCTGGTAGCAGTCCAGGTAGAAAAGGTGTGGCAAAAGGAAGATTATCTAGCCTTTGGCCTTTCCTCTTGCCAACAAATTCATATGCCCTGTAGCTGCTGCTGATTCCATCACTGATATCAGAACCATTTCCAGAATTGTTTCAAGCTTTTGTCAGGGATGAAGAAATAGCTACTCTCCAGGAACCTTCAGGGCTTCCACTGTCAGATTGGGACATTGAATGCTGAGGTACACAGCTTTGTGGGCTGAGCAACTAATGGTTGTCAACCCTGACCCTTGCCTCACTCACCCACTCCTGTGAGCGACAACTATTGGGGGACTGCTTTGACTGCTTAGGTACCCTATTGGGCCTCTGTGGGGCATTTACCCACCAACCCCACAGTTCCCCAGAGTTTTCTTGAGTGCAAGCAGAAGGGAATATTAGATAGAAGGATTTATATTGTGGAGATAAACAGATAGAAAATAAAGGATATCCTTGAGAGTGCCTAGAACCTGTTTCAATGAGTCCTGACTGTCTCTGCCCCAGGGAATTTATAGAGACGCCAAGGGGTGGAGCAAAAGACCTCCCCCTAACACAGCCAAGTGCAGACCCTCTCAGACACCTGCACTCAGGCCCATGGTCCTAATCATCCTCTGTATGCGGACCTGCTGGGTAAAGCCACGAGGAACCCAAGAACGGGCTCCCACAGGCCCCATAAGGCCGGGGCATGAGGCCCAGTGTAACTTCCCAAACCTAGCTCGAGTTTGGCAACCTGTCCTCGGACATGACTTCCACATATGAGTGACTCAGCTCAACCTGACCTAGAATCGCCTCTGCCTAGTAACTGCTGAGATGGCATCATCTCATTGGCCTGCTATCCTCACCCCATCCCCCATCACCCTAACTTATATAAGTCCACTCCTGATGCAATAAAACCAGTTCCTGCTTTGACAAGACTCCCAGCTCAGTGTGTTTCTCTCCAGTGGACAGGGGAGGTCTGGGCCATCGACACCATCCCGCTCAGCCCCAGGAGAGACTGGCTGGACCAGTCCTGCCTCCACCCTACCTGTTAGTTAGATCCACAGTACCCAACCTCTCAAGGACTGAATAACTGGAGGGTTTTCAGCTGTCAGGTGTAATTCTGCTGGTTAATACTTTAAAGCTTATAGCAGGAATCTTAAAAGTTCTTATTAATAAAATCAAACCTGAGGCCAGTTATCGGGGTCAATGCTGGTAGATCAGAGAGACAGAACAAGCCACAGCTATCTCACCTTGCCAATTCCTCAGCTGGTCTTGTCTCCTCAGACTGGAGGCCTCTGAGTCCTCATCTGGAATGGGTCTCAGCTGAATTACTGCTCAAAAGCCTGAATGCTTAACCAGCCAAAATCTTCTAGTTTCTGGTCCTCACGCCTTATATATCTTTTTGCTTTCTACCACCACTCCCTGGGATTAAAGGCTGGCTTTCTGGGATTAAAGGCGTGTGTCACCATGCTTGGCTATTTCCAATGTGGCCTTGAACTCACAGAGATCCAGAGGGATTTCTATCTCTGGAATGCTAGGATTAAAGGTGTGAGTGCCACCATTTTCTAGCCTTTGTATCTAGTGGCTGTCTGTTCTCTGACCCCAGATAAATTTATTAGAGTACACAATATTTTGGGGAACACAATACCACCACAGAAGCTGATTTAATAAATTCTTTCATATCTATATGTATAATATAGATATAATAATATAATATATACATATGTTTTCAACCATTAGTTCTGTTTCCCTAGAGATCCCTAACTGATACAAACTATTATCCTAATATCTAGAACATTGTATAATAACCATGCACATACATTGTATGTCTCGTCTTAATAGGTAATTACAAGCCATGTGTTGTTACCTAGAATTTGAAATGTTACTTGTGAACAAGAAACTTCAGATTTATGCTATTTTTGGTTTTATGTATGTGTACATGAGTTCCAGTATCTACAGAGCCCAGAATAGTGTCTATAATTGCCTGGAGCTAGAGCCACTCAATGTGGGTTTTTAAGCCACCCAGTGTGAGTTCTGGAATGTTAACTCTGGTTGACAACAAGAGCAGTAAGCATTCTTAACCACTGAGCTGTCTCTTCCAGCCCCTAGTAACAAAAATTTTAAGTTTAAATATTATTAACCACATGTAGCTACTGGTTCCTATATTGAATGGCCAGTATCTAGAGCATACATACAACTTGCAGCAGCTTAAAAGAAAGGACATAAATGCTTGTAATTTTTTCTGTCTTCCCTGCTTTATAATTTTTTCATCAGACCTAGTCATAATTCACATCTTTTAATACAGCAAATCAGCTCATGCAGTCATTCATTTTTAGAAGAAATAGAAGAAGGGATATATGACTCACTAAAATGTCATCTATAAACGGTCAGTGTTTCTCTAAAATGACACACCAGGGTTTCCTGGTACTTTTGACATTTTAAATGGGATGTGTCTATGCTTATGCATTGTAAAAGGACCCAATTACATTATTTGCATTGTTGGAGGTTTGTCAGCATCTCTGGCCTCTACTCTCTAGATACTAGCAGCTCCCTCCTCCTGATAACCCAAAATGCCTATGGACATTGTCAAATGTCCCATGAACTGGACATTACTATCCATTAACTTGATGGCTATTCTTGGTTGCCAAGTTGACTACATATGAAATTAATTAAATCCTAAGTGGCTGGGTACATCTGTGGAGGATTTTTTTTTTTCTAAATTAAATTGTTTTAACGTGGAAAGACCTTCTTTTAATCTGGATCTTTAGAAGTAGGAGGATTCATTTTTAATCTGGGTCACACTGGTGTCAGCCTATATGAAGGGCATGAAAGAAGGAAGCTTTCCTTCTTTGCCTGCTCGCTCTTGTCTTGCTGCTAAGTCCATTTCTTCACTGGCATTAGACCCTACACCTTTAGGATCCTGGTACATACTGAAGACCAGCTGAAACATTCAGTCTCATTGACAAAACAACTACTGAATTCTTGGACCTCTCACTGGAAGATAGCCATTGTTGGACTAGCTGTAACACAACCTGTAAGCCATTGTAATAAAACACACATATATAATATGTGTATATATAGTTGTGTATATATTGTATATATATATGTTGTGTATATTATAATATATTGTGTATATTATATATTCATTCTATAAGTTCTGTTCTTCTAGAGAACTCTTACTAATATTTAGGTGAATATTGAAAGAGTTTAGACAAGAGATTGTTAATAAAATTGTTCAGGTGAATTAAAAATCCTGTCATATTTGATCTCATTCACTTATAACTTTGAATATCATCTCAGTTCATCATTTTATTTAATTATTTAATTGATTTTCCTGAGTTATAGGAATCTGGAGATTCTATAGTATTTCCAGATATTATAATATCTAGTAGACATTATAACTTTAAAAATTTAACCCAAGTCTTACAGTTCCATCTCTCCCCTTCTCAACATACTTATTCTAGTTTTTCCCATTTCAATAAAGATTGTGTTTTTAAGATTTCAGTCAGTTGTCCTTCATTCTCTTTCCCTTATTCCACATATATCTTATTCCTTCTATTAGTTCTCCCACAAATTTACCTAATTATCCCCATCCTTACTGTTATGACACAATCCAAGCCACATTCCTCACCTGAACTATTTTATTAACAATCTCTTGTCTAAACTTAATCCAGCAGCCGGTGTTTCTTTTCTCTAATTAAGTATCATGCCATCATCTCAGGTGTTCAAATGACTTAATTGACTTAAAGTAACATCCAAACTTCCATGGCACATTATGTGTATCTCCTTTATCCTAGATCACACTGTGAGTCTCATGACTGTGTGTTCCAACCATGATGGTCTTTGTTAGTTATTGAACAGATACCACCAAGCTTGTTAAGATCTCTAAGCTTTCTGAAATATCTCCTTCATTTGAGCGGGCCCAATGATCTTTCTACACCTGGCTTCTTTATCATGCTTCAGATTTGGAGCAGATTTGAGCTCCAAAATCACTTCTTCAGAAGGTCCCTCCCTCCCTCATCTAAAAAGTTCATCTCCTAGTTACATTCTATCCAAGCAATCCATAGTGATTGCTTTTATTCAACAAAGAACCTTAGAATAAACATGTTCTGCCTTGTGGGCCATAAAGTCTCTCTGTAGCACCTTCTCAAACTATATGTATGAACTATTTTTAATTTCGAATGCTCCAAAATCTTGAAACCTTTTGAATATTAAAATGATGCCACTCATCAAAAATTCCAGAACATGAAAATTTCACACACATTTTAAAAAATAGTGTATAAAATTATGTCAAGGTAGTCATACATGAAACATACATGTATTTTCTATTTAAATTTGGATCACAATCCCTAGATAGCTTATTCTGGCATACCCAAGTATTCCAAGATCCAAAATACTCTGCTCTCACACATTTTAGACAAGAAAGATCCAACTATTGTAGTATCACAAAAGCAACAACTACAGACAGTAGTTAATGGGAGTAGCTGGGTTTCGATAAGACTGCATCCACAAAACAGACAGTATGAATCCTTTGCCTACCCATCTCTGTGACATTCCCTTCTATATCATCTTCATACATTTAAAAAAAAATCTTACTGTTTTCTTGATTACCACCTGTCTCCTTCCCTAGATAAACACCTTCAAAACAATGTCCTTATGTTGCTCCTGGCTCATTCATTAATGTCTACAAGTCTGTAAGCCCAGTAAATATTTGTTGATTAAATAAGTGAAGTAAATCACATATGCTGACTTAAGAGTAATAATCTAGGAAAATAATTATTTAAAATCTAGTCTAAAATCCAATTCTAGTCTACCAAGAATGTTGCTTTCTTTTATATATTCTTACATTATTTATAATTGAATGAAAATCATAGATTTCAATAGGTTTCTTAGGAGAAAATTTCTTATGAAAATTTTATATTTGATAGCTCAAACATTTACTCTAAATCTCTCTTGCAATCTGATGTTGCATTGTATGTTACATAAAGCACATTGGAAATATTTATTTATTACTTTTAGAGATAGCCCCCGCCTCTCTCTAGTCCAGGCTGGCCTTGAACTCCTGGCAATAATACTACCTGAGCCTCCTATGTGCTAGAATTTCAGATGTGAGATATCACACAATCCTACATTTTAACTTTAAAAAAATAAAGTCACACAAGTCTGACAACTTTGATAAAAACAATGATATCAGGGAACAGAGGAGGACTTCTACAACAGACATTTTAAATATCATAGCCCCATCCCACTATCAATAAGTCTCTTAATTTGTTTCTTTTCTATTATACAATTTTTTCTTTTAGTTTTTTTTATTTTATCACAGATAGCCAAGAATGTTTTCTATTCATTTTTTAAATTTTGTTATTTGAAAACTATAAGTTGTCTCCTATGTGACAGTACCTCCTACTGGATATTGGACATACATAGCTGGCAATCTAGACTATCTGTGAATCAGACTAGTCCAGGTCTTATCTGCCTAGTACTGAAAAATAGATTCTATCACCCTATTAATGAGCCATTTCAAGAGAATAGATGTTGCATAGCCATAAGAGATTTTCATGTTTTGGCTTCATGGGGTGGTTTGTTGGTAGGCATCTGCTAAGAGATGGCTTCCTTTCTTCCAATATTCAATGCAGACTCTACCTGTCTCTTATATCCCTGATACTTGGAAAAATGCAGCTTGGATCCTTTCAAGATATCTATAAGAAGTTACCCACAATAAAGGCATTCCCTATTTAGGAATATTTATTCCAGATATTGAAATCCTTGGGGACCTTGAAACTCAAACAGCTTCAAAAGAAGAACATCCCATTATTATTTCTGTTCCAAGGCAAGATGCTGAACTTTTCCTTACCATAGGCTCCCTAAGGCTACTCACATAACTAAGAGCTATCCTAGAGGGAATGTGTTACTACAGACTTAGGACTTCTGAAATGGAGGTCCTTTTTTTCCCCCTTGAATTTGGTGTCTCCCCAATTTAGGAGTCCCTATAGTCCCTGACACTTTTGATTAGAATAAAGTCACTGGCATGGTTGTGTGAATTATTAGTTCCATTCTGGGGGGCTTTCACATAGAGAGAAGACAGCCTAGTTTTCACTTTTCTTTTCCTGCAGGGAAAATGATGTACTTCCTAATCTCTACTTGCCAAGGACATTTGCTGGAGACCTTAACAAAAACCCTTGTCAGCAAACCAACAACATGGGCCTAAGAGGGGAGATCCTTGCTGACTCTTTCAGGCATTGGTTAATGGCCCAATCTTGCCTCTAGCAGAACTCTAAAAAAAAAAAAAAATGGCTTCTTAATTTCCCTATCACTTCCAAAACTCTCCTTTATAGCACAGAGTATGCCTGTTTTGGGTTATAGAAAGCTGAGCGTGCTTGTTAGTTTCTCAACTGTAATACCTACCTCATTAAATTGATACACATGAACCTTCATCATTTAGTTCTCATGCTTGTATTTGTAAGGTCTACAGTTTTTTTTAATTTCAGAACTTCTGTCTGTTTTCATTGTCGAGTGAAGTTCTTTTCCAGGTAGACTCTCTTTCACAGTGCCTCCAATCATAATACTAGATATGATTTTTCATATCACAACATGATTACTCATATTATAATATGGATATTCATAATATAATTATTCAGCCCTTTAAAAACATGTACAAATTGTCACATGTCACATCCTATTACAGTGGACTGGTTTCTGAGAGCTGCAACACCATGGATGCCTTCAAATACCTATTTTCAAAAGACAAGCTGGAATGAAGCATCAGGTTGCTCCCATTTCAGTCTAAAAACACCACAGATAAAGGTCCCTAGTCTTTCCTAAATTTTTATGTCATCTCAGTTCTGAAATTCCAGTTAGTCTCTACTACAAAGACCCAACTCCACCAGCTAAGGAGTAATGATTCTTTGATCTGTCCCAACATAAATACCCTAGGTCTTTCTTCATTATCTTCCCACTGAGGTACCCTACCTTCTGTCAAAGGCCACAGTTCCAAATTTTTGATTCAGCCTCTGGCATCACCCAACCAATTTTAACTAGATCTTGAGAATGTCATAACACTAGTGTTCTGTTGTTGTACCTACAGGCCAATCAGACATATTTGGACAATTTTGTTTTATACTTTGTCCTTTGTTTTTCTACTTGACATGAAGCCCCTTGAATTTAGGAGAGAGTGAAGAAGTGTGTCAAGATGGACAATCTAGGTAATTATCTTCCTTTGGCCTCAATTTCCTGGTTTGTAAAATAGAGACAGATATCCTTAACTTGTCACTGTGTGTCATGACAGGAGTCTGTGGAATGAAGACTCACAGGCATCTTAAGAATGAATATAGCCTTTCATGGCTGCAGGGGGTTACAGCCTCGAAGGAATGAAGCACTATCCCTTCGCCTAGGACATTTTTATTTCTCTCTAATCACAGTTAATTTTCATACCTTCAAAGCAACCTAAAAGGAGTTCCCAGAGACAAAATGCCAAGTGCAAATTACTTGCTTTCTCGGGTACCACGGTTTTCTGGGTTTCCTGAACCAAGTTTTGCATAGGACTTTGATCCTTGGGAGACTCTCTGATCCTTGACTCCCAAACAAGATCCACATAGGGCAATATAAGAAACAAAAGGTGTGGTTAAACAAAGGAAGGATTAGGGCTAGGTGCTACTCTCTGGAACCAGGTCAGGACCTCGGCAGGAATGTATTATATTAACTGATATTATATCTCTTAGCAGAATCTATCAAATTAACAGTTCAACTTCACTTTCTACCAAACAATGGAACTCAAAATCACAGGGCACAGAGAAGGTATCAATAGGTCCAACACTTCTGGCTCAGGTCAGGTACTTGCTGTGTATGGCATTCAGGAATAAATTTCATGCTAGTGATCCAGAAAAAGAAACAAGAATCTATTGACAGTCTTGAGTGTCACTCATACTTGGAAAGATGAGGCCATTTGTGGCAGAAATGCCCTAGAAAGGGAGAAAAGGTGATTGGTCTCCCCAGGTTCTTCAGTTATGAGTGATTTTTTTGTTTGAACTGAGATAGTTGACATTTTAAGTTTCAGTTTCCCACTCTAGATAATATGTCTATGTGAAGGAGGTATGTCTGGGTGAACAGAGTGGCCACTAATATCTCTTTCCTAGGATAAAGGTCTTGTATCAAGAAAATTTGATTATTATTAGTATAGGATCTCATCTAACCAGCAGAGGTCATTATTGCCTAACAATATTTGTTTAGAACTTGAAGATCTTCCTTGTTTCCTTTAAAAAAGGTCAGAGTATATAGCATCGTATCAAAGAATCACCAAGTAGCTTTAGAGATGGAAGACACCTTAGCAGTCATCTCAGTCTCTTCTTTCAATCTACTGATGTCCACATATAGATCAATGCTTTGCTCAATTCTCATCAGATAAGCTTCCTCTTACAGTAGATGGGAATTAACACAGAGAGCCACAACTGAACAATGTGCAGCGAATGAGAGGCCTTGTAGCACTCAGCCATAAATGGATGTCTTTATCAAACCCCGCCCCTCAAGGCTTGGGAACTTACTCAGACAAGGAGTCAGAAAGATTGTAGAGATAGAGGTAGGGGATGACTCCAAGGAAATAGCATTTTCCTTGCACTGTTGCATATGAATTCACAGAAACTGTGACAGCACACACAAGACCTGCTGTGGTTGATTGAATGAGAATGCTCATATATTTGAATGCTTAGTCACCAATTAGTGGAACTTTTTGATAAGGATTAAGATGTATGGCCTTGTTGGAGGAAGTGTGTCATTAGGAGTAGGCTTTCATGTTTCAAAAGCCCATGCAAAGTCTCACTGCTTCTGCCTACAACTTTCAGAACAGATGTGAGCTCCTTCTCCAGTACCATACTTGCCTGCTACTATTCTTCCCACCATGATGATAATGTACTAATCTAAAATTGTAATCAAGCCCCCAATTAAATTCTTTCTTTTATAAGATGCCTAGGTCATAGTATCTCATTACAATAGTAGAACAATAACTAAGATACCTGCACAAGTTCAAGCCAGACCAAATCCCAGCATGGAGGAGGGGAAGTGGGTACAAAGTCCCCTAACCAAGATGTTATTTTATATTGATACCTGATGGGAAAGGAAAAATCAATACTTTTCAATAGAATAACACTACATTGTAGCTTGGATGGAAAGGTATCCTGGCAGTTGAGAGCCAAGGAATCCACAAAGTCACTGTAAGTACAGCAGCTCTGCTCCAGAGAATGGTTTCCTCAAGTGTAACAACTCTGCTCCTCTAGGGGAGAGATTTTCCCAGTAAAAGTGTTACAGTTCTGCTTGGGTCCAGGGAAGTGTCACAGCTTTACCCAGGTCTCTAGAAGTATAACAACTCTCCTCAGCTAGGGGAAAATTTCCCCAGCAAAAGTGTTACAGTTCTGCTTCACTCTGGCTCCACCAAAAGCTGTTTACAGCTGGACTCCACTCCAGCAAAAGTGTCACACTGTACACCAAACTTCACTCAAGAGATTTATTGGGGAAGAAAGTCCAGGAGGGTAACTGCCTCTAGGGTGAGAAGCAGCAGCAAACTGAACAGAGTACAGAGCTAATAATGGTTTTTTTGGGGGGTGGGGATGGGGGTGGAGCTTTTTCAGGTTGGCTTGGGATTGGTGGGTTTTTGTAGACTGGTTCTGGGGCAAGTAGTAGGATTCTGCAGTTTGACTCTGGGGCTAGCTTAGGGATTGATGAGATTTCAAGTCCTAATCCTGGGGTCAAGTCAAGGTTAGAGTGTTTTCTCTTGGCCCTTTTTACCCTATACAATGTACCAGGGCAGGCCACATGTGCAGAAGAAGCAGGCCAACACAAAATGAATATTTTTGTAGATTTTGTTTTCATTGTACTTTATGGGTGTTTTATTTTGTTTGGTTTTTTTTTTTTTTTAAATTGTTTAGAAAGAGGAAGAATTTGGGGAATGGTCTGGGAGAAGTTGGAGAAGGGAAAAGAATATAACCAAAATGTATATAAAAATTTTAAAGGAAAATGTATATAATAAAAAGAAGAAAGCATAGCAACTTTAAAGCACATCTGGTATAGTTAAACCCACTCAAATCAGCCAAATGTATAGCCAGCTTTATTATATGTGTCCAATATAGGTTGTCCAGTGACTGTCTCTCCCTAAATGTGGGATTTGATAGGTCAGTCTCATTCATAGGAAATGTGGGATTTTTTTTTTATAGACCCAAACCTGAAAGACTAGGAGATTTCCAAGGGTTGGGGGATTTCCAGAGGAATTTTGGTTATGTGGGAACTTCATAGAACACCTCAACATTATTTGGTGGAACATCTTATCAGAGTAGATATGGTCAGGGAGTTAGTCAAATTCCATAGGGTGTAAAACATATCAAATTCCAGAAAATGGGTTAAGACATGATCAAACAAGTTTTACAGAAAACAGTCATGAACTTATTTTGATCTTGTTATAAGATGACTTCCAAACTCAAGATAGAGTCAGACTGGCTTGATATGTACTCTCTCTAACTCTTTTTTAAAATTTTATTTTATTTTTCTTTACTAAGAAATTCTCCACTCACTCCCCATGCCATTCACAGACCCCCCTCCCTCCTCTCACTCCCATCCCTCCCTCCCAAGCCACCCCTCATCTCCACATCCCCCAAATCAAGGTCTCCCATGGGGAGTCAGCAGAGCCCAGATCACAGAGCCCAGGCAGGTCCAATCCACCTCACACTGCACCAAGGCTGTGCAAGGTGTCACATCACAGGCACTGAATTCCCAGGAGCCTGCCCATGCACCAGGGACAGATCCTGATCCCCCTGCCTGGGTGCCCCCAAAACAGTTCGAGCCAAACAGCCATATTCCGTGTCCAGAGGGCCTAGTCCAGTCCCATGGGGGCTCCTCAGCCACCAGTCCACAGTTCATGGGTTTCCACTAGTGTGGTCTGTCATCTCTTCATGTCATCCCATCATGACGTTCTCGCCTGCAGTATCTCTCCCCTGTCTCATCAGTTGGATTCCTGGAACTCAGCCTGGTGCCTGGCCATGGATCTCTGTATCTGCTTCCACCTGTCACTGGACAAAGGCTCTATGATGACAGCTAGGTTACTTGCTAGGCTGGTCACCAGAGTAGACTGGTCCAGGCACCCTCTGGACCACTGCCAGCAGAAAAAGGTGGGGTCAACCTTGTGGATTCCTGAGAGCCTCCCCAGCACCCTGCCTCTTCCCATTCCCATGATGTCCTCATCCACCATGGTATCTTCCTCTCTGCCTTCCCATTCTTTCCCTGTTCCAGCCCGACCCTCCCATCTCCCCATGTTCTCATTCCCCACGCCTCACCCTCTGCCACCGTCCACACCCAGTCCACTCATGCAGAACCCATCCACCCCACATTCACGGGGCCATCAATGTGTACCTCCTAGGCTCTCTCCCTATTAGCTTGCCTCTCTGGAGTTGTGGGTTGCAGTCTGGCCATCTCTTTCCTCCCATTTAGTATCCACTTATGAGTGAGTACAGACTATGTTTGTCCTTCTGAGTTTGGGTTACCTCACTCAAGATGACATTTTCTAGATCCATCCATTCGCCTGCAAATTTCATGATATCGTTGTTTTTTACCACTGAGTAGTACTCCATTGTGTATATGTGCCACGTTTTCTTTATCCATTTTTCAGTTGAGGGGCATCTAGGTTGTTTCCAGGTTCTTGCTATTTCGAATAATGCTGATATGAACATAGTTGAGCATATGTCCTTGTGGTAAGATCAAGTGGTATAACTGGGTCTTGAGGCAGAATTATTCCCAACTTTCTGAGACACCACCATACTGATTTCCAGAGTGGCTGTACAAGTTTGCATTCCCACCAATAGTGGAGGAGTATTCCCCTTGCTCCACATCCTCTCCAACATAAGCTATCTTCAGTGTTTTGATCTTAGCCATTCTGACACATGTAAGGTGGTATCTGAGAGTTGTTTTGATTTGCATTTCCCTGATGACTAAGGATGTTGGGCAATTACTTAAATGTGTTTCAGCCATTTGAGATTCTTCTGTTTAGCTCTGTAGACCATTTTTTAATTGGACTGTTCAGTATTTTGATGTGTAGCTTTTTCAGTTCTTTATATATTTTGGAGATCAGCCCTCTGTCAGATGTGGGGTTAGTGAAGATCTTTTCCCATTCTGTAGGCTGTCATTTTAGGAGAATGAAGGTAAAGGAATCTGAAGAACACAGGACAAATGAGACAACTGAAGAAAAGGGACAAATCATCTATCCCAGGAAACAGAGTGAAACGGCGTATGGGTATATATTATCTAAAAATCTTATGTCTTCATAAATGTTTGTTTCTGCTTTTCTCTAAAGATTTAACACTATTGGTCTTCTAATAGACCCAGTTCAATTAAAATTTAAACTTTGGAGTTGGAGAATGGCTCTCTCCTTCTTTAAACTCAAGCATGTTGTTAAAAGGAAAATGCAAACTCCCTGTATCATGCCAGAATAAAAGAGCCATCTTCTGCTATGGGACAGGACAAAAGCCAAATTAATTAAGGGACTCTTTGATTCTATTCTGATTCTTTAAACTTTTCTTAAAGTATGAATTTTATATCAAAATTTACAAGATTAATATATATATATATACATTTTAAACTTTGTTAAGATATGAATTAGTACTAACTAATTCTAGAAAAAAGGCTTCAATTAGCTACATATATATGTCTTTGTGTTCGAGTCTCTTATCAGTTTTCTGCAGGAAATCACGGCCAGGCCTAACATCAACTGAAGTCTCCATGAAGAAGATGGGGTCCCACAACAACAATTCCACGTGGACAATAATAATATCACTAAGCTGACAAGCATCATCTACAGGTCAACTTTGAGCTACAAGGTGCTCAGAGCAATTTTGAGATGACTAGCTGAGATGATCCAGCCTCAAAGACTACTTGAATAAGGACTTGAGATAAACCCTGAACTTTGGCATTATACACAGACTGGATTATGAAGGATATAGTTACCTTTCCTAGAATTTGACAATTAACCTAAAATTTTTCTTTCAGGATAAAGATAACTTCGCCCATACCCAGCAGGAAGCAATTTTAAGAATAGGACGCCCACATTCCCAGAGAGGTGCTGTGGGGCGGGTGGTTTTTTGGTCTTTTTAATGAGTTTTGGGTCTGGAATAATTTTCAGTATTTAGGGGGGTTGGTTACAAGCTGTTGTCAAGGGTTAGGAAAAAGTCTAAGCAAAGCAGATTAGATTTAAGGTTCTTGTTTAAAAAAAAGAAAAAAAGGAAAAGAAAAAGACAATTACTAGTTTTAAATACTTTACATTGGATTGGATTGTTTTATATTGTATACAAATTTGAAATTGATATTGTCAGAAAATGTTATATTTATATTTCTAATTGTATTTGTACCATTCATTTAACAATGTAATGCAATTTTCTGATCTCTGAACGTTATTATTACCAACTATTAGGATATAAAGTAAGTTAGTAGTTAGACATCACAATAGAACTTGTAGTCATATTAGATATGTTTTAAAAATTGAGCAGATATATTTTAGACAGGTCATCTTCAAACCCTTCAGAGATCTACAGAATATGGCATTTAAAATGTTTTAATAACTTAGAAATTTTTCTTTTTTGAGACATGTCAGCTCCTGGCAGTACCAATCTACTTCAGAGAAAATATGGGCATTGAAGAAACTGCATATGAAGTTAACTTTCATTGTGGCAAAAGTTAGCCACTGGACAACAAAGTATCCTCGAATCAACAGGAAAAAATGGACAGACAGAACATGAAACAAAGGACTACTGATTCTTGCCAAAACATGTGTGGTTATGGCTTTATCAAAAGGCATCTTCTGAGGCCAGGACAATATGGCCCCATCTCTGAAGTGGCCTTCGCAATCCAGAAAAGGTACAGTGCCCTTTTCTTCAAAGGCAGCTGAACAGGCAGTGGGCTGATGGCTTCTGTTGTGCAATGGAACAGCAGCTGAAAGCTCACGCCTCTCGATAGTAGACTGGCATTTAATAGAGGGATGTGGAGAAGAAGGGGATGCTGAGATAAAGCCATATATACATAGCCAAGAAGAATGGACAGCTGAATTCAAATACTGTCAACAATTCCCAGAATTTAAAATCCTGAATCATGACAAGACACTAGTGGAATTCAGGTGTTTCTGGTACATGGACTGCTTTCACTCAATGTGAGGTTGAACTGTTGACCTTGTGTACATCCTACTTCACAAATGAGTCTGTCAGATACGCTAAGCTTAGAGGCTGAAGATGATGTCCCAACACTGCAGAGAAACCTCAGGTGACTGTCCAGGCAGCTGACTGTTTCTGTAAACTCACAAATTTTTTGGAAGTTGCTTGCATGCACTTCCTGTTTTTATTTTTGTTAGCTAATATTATTTCCTTCTTGGGTCTCTGAGGGAGTTGAAGATTAGTTAGTTATAGTTGAAGATTAGTTAGTTATAGTTGAAGATTAATTAGAATAGAAAGTGAATTAGATACATTTTGGACTTACCAAAATAGGATAGATAATATAATTATTTTCTCTGATTTGTCAAATACAAATGGACTAGACATTGTTTAGGTATTTATTACTTGTATATATTGTATATAGTTATTGTACTTTTGTATATAGTTTTTATGTTAGTTATAACTTTTTTCTTTTTATTACAATAGAAAAGGGGAAATATGGTGGTATTTTATTAGTACTGAAATGTGATTTTAATTGTATGTTAATAAATAAAGTTGCCTGGGGGTCAGAACTATTAGAGCCATAGAAAGAGCGTGGCTGTGGTGGCTCATGTCTTTAATCCCATAGATCTCTGTGTGTTCAGGGATACAGCCAGTTTTGGAGACATATGCCTTTAAGACCTAGAGGGCTGTACTTACAGTCATGACGAGGCAGTCATGTGTTTGGGTTTACAGCCAATGAGAAGGCAGAACAGAAAGACTATTTAAAGATATACACACAGGAAATAGGTCTCTTTTGGGGAGCTAGGAGCACCACAGGAGGAAGGATAAAATTTTATCTCTGAGCTCTGACCTCTTGGCTTTCTCTTTTACATTGGTTCTGTGTTTCTTATTTAATAAGACGGTTGGTTACATCTACATCTTGTCTTATTGACCATGTTCTTTGCTCTACAAAAGCTTCTCAGTTTCAGGAGGTCCCATTTATTAATTGCCGCTCTCAGTGTCTGTGCTACTGGAAGTGGTCTCCTGTGCCAATTCATTCCAGACTACTTCCTACTTTTTCTTCTATCAAGTTCAGTGTAACTGGACTTATGTTGAGGGCTTTGATCCACTTGGACTTATGTTTTGTGCATAGTGACAGATATGGAACTATTTGCAATCTTCTGCATGTTGACATCCAGTTATGCCAGCACCATTTGTTGAAGATGCTTTCTTTTTTTCACAGTACAGATTTGACATCTTTGTCGAAAATCATATGTTCATAGGTGTGTGGATTAATGTCAGGATCTTCAATTCGGTTCCATTTGTCCACATGTTGGTTTTTATGCCAGTACCAAGCTGTTTTTTATTACTATAGTTCTATAGTAGAGCTTGAGGTCTGGGATCATGATGCCTCCAGGGGTTGCTTTATTATACAGGATTCTTTTAGATATCCTAGGTTTTTTGTTTTTCCATATGAAGTTGAATGTTGTTCTTTCCAAGTCTGTGAAGAATTGTGTTGGGATTTTTATGGGGATTGCATTGAATCTGTAGATTGCTTTTGGTAAGATTGCCATTTTTACCGTGTTGATTCTACCTATCCATGAGCATGGGAGATTTTTCCATTTTCTGATATCTTCTTCAATTTCTTTCTTCAGGGACTTAAAGTTTTTATCATACAGGTCTTTCACTTGCTTAGTTAGAGTTACCCCAAGGTATTTTATATTATTTTTGACTATTGTAAAGGGTGATGTTTCTCTGATTTCTTTCTCAGCCCCTTTTTATTTGTATATAGGAGGGCTACTAATTTTTTTGAGTTAACCTTGTATCCTGCCACCTTGCTGAAGGAGTTTATCAGCTGTAGGAGTTCCCTGGTAGAATCTTTGGGGTCACTTATGAATGCTATCATATCATCTGCAAATAATGAAAGTTTGACTTCTTCCTTTCCAATTTGTATTCCCTTGATCTCATTTTGTTGTCTTATTGCTCTAGCTAGAACTTCAAGTACTATATTGAATAAGTATGGGAGGAGTGGACAGTCTTGTCTTGTTCCTGAATTTAGTGGTATCGCTTTGAGTTTCTCTCCATTTAATTTGATGTTTGCTGTTGACTTGCTGTAAATTGCCTTTATTATATTTAGGTATGTTCCTTGTATTCCTGATCTCTCCAAGACCTTTTTCATGAAGGGGTGTTGGATTTTGTCAAAGGATTTTTCAGTATCTAATGAGATGATCATTTTTTTTTCTTTCAGTTTGTTTATACGGTGTATTACATTGACAGATTTCATATGTTGAACCATCCTTGCATCCCTGGGATGATGCCTACTTGGTCATGGTGAATAATTGTTTTGATATGTTCCTGGATTTGGTTAGCCAGTATTTTATTTAGTATTTTTCCATCAATGTTCATGAGGGAGATTGGTCTGTAGTTCTCTTTCTTTGTTGCATCTTTGTGTGGTTTGTGTATCATGGTAACTGTAGCCTCATAAAAATAATTTGGGGGCAGAACATACAGGCCTGGCAGCGGCCAGCAGAGACATATAGGCCTGACAGTGGCCCCCAGAGGTAGACAGGCCCAGCAGTGGCCCACAGAAGTAGACAGACCCGGCAGAGACAGGCAGGCCCAGCAGGTGGCAGCTGAAACACAGTTGCAATAAAGACCAGAAACTGAGCTGAAGAACTAGTGAAAACAAGCTCTTAATCAAGAGCTTGGAACAGGAACGCCTTTAATCCCAACACCCGGGGAAGAAGCTATCTCCATGGAACGGAACCAGAATGAATCTGAACGCTCCGTCTGAGGACAACCCAGGGCCCAGCTGCTGATCCTGTGAAACCCAACAACTTGGACATGTTGGTGAGACTACCCTGCTCAGCTGAAATCCATCTGGGAGAGGATTCAGATGCCTACAGTTTGAAGTCTGAAGAAACAAGATCAGCTGAGGAGTTCACGAATGAACAAAACATGACCTGGGAACACAGAAGAAGGCGCTGCCTAGCCACCAAACCAGATCACCAGAATCATAAATATATACTTCACTGACTGAGAATCAATCTCCCTCAAGATCCAGCTATACCACTCTTGGATACCCAAGAAATGCTGATTCATACCATAAAGATACATGCTCAGCTATGTTCATAGCAGCACTATTTGTAATAGCCAGAACCTGGAAACAACCTAGATGCCCATCAACGGAAGAATGGATGAAAAAAAGGTGGTACATATACACAATGGAGTACTACTCAGCAGAGAAAAACAATGAAAGCATGAAATTTGCAGGCAAATGGATGGAACTAGAAAAAATCATCCTGAGTGAGGTAACCCAAACCCAGAAAGACAATCATGATATGTACTCACTCACAAGTGGATTCTAGATATAAAATAAAGAACAATCAGACTACAACCCACAGAACCATGGAAGCTATATATATAGCATGGAGGTCCCTAGGACGACTGTGGCTTATAATAAATTTTGGTTTTACTCAATTACTGAGCAAGCCTCAATGAAACATCTCACTACTAAGATAAGAATACATACTCTGTCAGGATGATAATAGAAAAATAAATAAATAAATTAATTTTAAACAATAAAAAATAAATAAAAATAGAAACATTTGAAATATTAAACAAACAAACAAACATTTTACTAAAGTTAAAAAAAGGGAGAACTAGGAACTCATCATTCCTCTCCACATTCTATTCTTTTCCTTGTTTTATATATTTTAAATTTTTTATTGGTGGATTCTGCTGGAGTTTATCAGCGGATTCTGCTGGAGGATCTGATGCCGATAAATACTGGTGGGCTCCTGTTGCAAATCACCCTCTGGAGCAATGGAAGGATCTTTCTAGTAGCACGTGAAGGAGACCCAATCTAGTGTTGGTGTGGCCCCAGAGTTTGATTTATGTCTTTCCTCAGGACAATGAGGTTCCTCTTTGTATTCCTGAGCACTGAACACACCCTGTGGCTGCTGCTGAAGCCCAACATGACAGAGACATAATGGGTCATCATGAAAAAATCTACCCTTCTGATCCCAATGGAGACTGAGAGCCCAATATGGCCAGCTTTGGCAAGCATTCATGTAAGCCCAGGAACTGTAGCCATGAGATTGGACTCTCCAGAAGAGCTGCCAGCTAAATTCATGCTGGGATCAAGAAAAAAATGGGCCTTGGCGGTTCATGTTTCTGGAGTTGTACCCATGCCAGTGGATGTCCACACAATCCAGAAGAGAATTTGACATTGCTGCTGCTGCTGTTGCTATTATAACAATGGTGCACGCCACTGCTACTGTTTCTGGGATTACCATTTCATAATTGCTTACTACAGCTAGCACAGTGGAGACCCTGGCAACAAAAGTAGCTACCACAGTTAGTTAATCTTTCATTTTAGTGGGCATGATAAATTTAATTCAGTAGTTATATACATCTCGATTGGCTTTGAAAATTATAAATTTATAAACTCAAGTTCCAGTTGCTTTTGGGAAACTATCTTACAAGGACTCCAACATACAGTATGGCTCAATAAGGAAGGGAATGGCTCAGTTGCCTTTAGCCTACTGGCTATGGGTGAGATAGGACCTCTGTTGGTCTTTTCTGTATCTAACACACAGATTGCAAGCCCAGTGTCACTTTGAGATCTTTGGCAGCAATTAACCATGCAGCTCACACACGATTGAGCCAGTATGATAATGAGTATTCAGAGACAGGTAATACCCGGGGGGCACTCACCAACCTAATACAAAGCACCTGTGTGGCCTGGGCAGGCGTCTCCATGACGGGTAAGGTGACCTGCTGACGTCCCACGCAACCCAGGTCAGAAGCTCATTTTTTAATAAAAGGGGGACCTGCAGGGCCCTGGCCCCCGTTTTGGATAACTGTTGCCTTGCTTGTGGACCTTGACCTTGATATCCTCCCAATGTTAATTCCCTTCCAGGTTCCACCCTCCTGAATGCTTAAGTGAAGTTCCTTGTCTGTGTATCCTGAATAATGGGTGTTAACAGCTTAGATGCAAGATTGTAAAACATCAGTAGCGAACTTCTGCCCATTGTTCTGTAAGCCTGTATTTAAGACCTCCTACCCCCTTCAAGAAACGACATTCGACATTCAAAATTATATATATATTTGAATGAATACTGCAAAAGTAATCTATGAATACCACAAATGTGATTAATATCATGAGTGTAATTTAATAAATAAATAATAAATAAATAAATAAGTAATGTTCCTTCTGTTTCTATGGTGTGAAACAATTTGAAGAGTATTGGTATTATCTCTTCTTTGAGGATCTGGTAGAATTCTGCGCTGAAACCATCTGGTCCTGGGCATTTTTGGTTGGGAGACCTTTAATGACAGTTTCTATTTCCTTTGGGGTTATTGGTTTATTTGAATAGTTTATCTGGTCTTGATTTAACTTTGGTATGGGGTACCTATCCAGAAAATCATCCATTTCTTTCAGATTTTCCAGTTTTGTGGAGTACAGGTATTTGAAATATGAACTGATGATTCTCTGGATTTCCTCATTGTCTGTTGTTGTTTCCCCCTTTTCATTTTTTTTCTTTATTCTGTATGTTTAGTGGTTTGATTATTATGTGGAAAGGGGACTTTTTTTTTGGATCCAGTCTATTTGGTGTTCTATAACTTTCTTGTATTTTTGTAGGCATTTCCTTCTTTAGTTTGGAAAAGTTTTCTATGATTTTATGGAATATATTTTCTGTGCCTTTGAGTTGGTATTCTTCTCCTTCTTCTATCCCTATTATTCTTAGGTTTGGTCTTTTCATGGTGTCCCAAATTTCCTGGACATTTTGGGTCATGATTTTGTTGGTTTTAGTGTTTTCTTTGACCAATGAATCTATTTCTTCTACTGTATCTTCAATGCCAGAGATCCGCTTTCCCATCTCTTGCATTCTGTTGGTTATACTTGCATCTGTAGTTCCTGTTCCTTTACTCAGATTTTCCACTTCCCGCATTACCTCAGTTTGTGTCTTCTTTATTGACTCCATTTCAGTTTTGAAATCTTGAACTGTTTCCCTCATTTGTTTAATTGCTTTCTCTTGGCTTTCAAGGGATTTACTGATTTCTTCCCATTTTTTGTTTGACTTTTCCTTGATTTCTTTAAGGGAATTTTTCATTTCCTCTTTTAAGATTTCCAATATCTTCTTAAAGTCATTTTTATGGTAGCTATCTTCCATTTCTTCTGTGTTGGAATGTTCAGGTCTTGCTGATGTAGGTTCTGATGGAGCCATATTGGTTTTTATGTTGTTGACTGTATTTTTGCACTAGCGTCTACCCATCTGTTTCTCCACTTGGTGCAAGTGGTGTCTGTATCTGAGAGAGCCTCTCTTGGTTTGATTGATACTCTTGATCCAGTGGGAGCTTTTGGTCTAGTTAATGCTGATGGACTTTTTGTCTCAGGGATCAGCTCTTAGTCCACCTGGCGCTAGTGGGCTCTGTCTCAGGGAGTAACGGAAGTCTTACTGTGTGGTAGATGATGGTAGTCTGACTTGTCTGCAGGAGGTCTGCCTGTCAACTGGCCTCTTAGTGCAGTCAAATGTTGGCAGGCTCTGTCTCAGGGAATAGTTGCAGTCTCAGAGGGTGGGTGGGATTTGGGAAAGGTGGGGCTTGGGTTACAGGGTCTGATGGGGGATGGGAATAGTCTGACCTGTGTGCAGGAGGTCTGCCTGCCAATTGGCCTGAAACTGGAACTGCAATGGGTAGGGGTGTAGGGGTGCAGGGTTGTGGCCCTGGGCCCAAAGCCTAGGGGCTGGGGTGTTCAGGTATGAGGATAAAGACTTACATCTTAGTCCAGTTGGGTGCTAGAAGGCTCTGTCTCAGGGAACAGTTGCAGTCTCTCTAACTCTTTCTAAGCTTACTGAATCAAAACCTCCAGATAAAGACATAGGAAAACTTTAGCAAGTCCTTTGGGGGATTCTGATACAGGCTTAGGCTTCTGAACTACCCGTTTATGGAGCAATGTCTTTTTCTTTTTCAAGTAACTATTATGAAAAAACTTCTTTGAAAGATTTTATATGACAGGGTATTTTTAAGTTGACCATCTTTTTGGTGAAGAGAATAGTTTTCAATCATCTATTTTTATTCATTCATTTGTTCCCTTTTCTCTACCACCTCCTTCTTTCCTGTGTTTTCTCTCCTTCTCCCTCTCACCTACTTATCCATAGTCAGATAGCCAGCCTGGCCTTGAATTACTGTATGGATGAGGCTGGCCTTGAACTCTTAAACTGGCCCCCACTTCTCAAATGCTCAGAGATCTGAGCCACATTTCTGGCTTTATTATCTAGTGTTTTGTTTTTGTTGTTGTTTATTTTTTGTTTTGTTTTGTAGACTTTATTGTTTGTTGTTATTTGTTTTTCGGGACCTAGTTTAACTCTGTAATTTTTGCTTGTCTGGACCTCACTATGTAGACCTAGGTTGAATTGATCTGCTAATTTGTATACTTTTGGAGATCACTTATCATTTTTACTAGTAAACTTTTGAAATTTTTTTTTTTTTTTTTTTGGTTTTTCGAGACAGGGTTTCTCTGTGTAGCTTTGCGCCTTTCCTGGGACTCACTTGGTAGTCCAGGCTGGCCTCGAACTCACAGAGATCCACCTGCCTCTGCCTCCTGAGTGCTGGGATAAAAGGCGTGCGCCACCACCGCCCGGCTAAACTTTTGAAATTTTAAATTTTACCTGTATCTTTGACTCAGTAGTTGAAGGATTATTAAAGAATTATGTTGAGTTTCTTTCTGTTGAGACTTGTGCATCTGTTGGTGTGAACGTCTCTTCTGAATTTTTTCTGGGTAATCTTCTCATTGAAACAGTTTATCCTTCAGAACCTAATACACAATCCTACTCAGAGAGAGAAAAAACTGCTATAACAGTAACACAATCAAACCACATAAGAGACACTTAAAGTTGACAAATACAACTAATATATCACTAATGATCTTAAAGTAGAAAAATATCAAGACTAGTGTATAAAGTATTATGAAGTTAAAAATGACTTAGATTAAATGTGGAAACAGTAAATAGTGAGATAAAAGGGCAACATGGAGGAGAAGCATGGTTAAGAATGAAAAGAAAAAGAAGAGTTGTGAAGATGATGCCACAGAGAGAAAAAGAGGAAGAGATTAGAAAAAGAAAAGCTTTTCCAACAATGAGAAAGACTTTAAAGGCAAAACCAAGAAGATAATATCAAAATATGACAAAATATATAATAGAACAAAATGGAGAAATAGGGCTAAATTGAAAGAAATGAGAAAAAAATCATGCTTGATAATGAGCAAAATTGGATAATTGTATTAAGGAAAATTAAACAAAAATTAATTGGGATAAAGTAGTAATTCTGCCAGAAGGAAAAGGATGGCTAAAAAGGAGAAAGATAAAGCAAGGAAGATGAAATGATGAAGTAGCTTCTCTTTTGGTCCTTGAAATTTGGAGACTTTTGGTTGTACATGGGGTAGAGTGAAGGTCAGTTCAACCTGTGGGCGCTTGTGTTTTCTGTACTTTATGCTGGTGCTCAAAATGGATTGGATGTATGCCAGAGCAGTCTTTGCTGTATGTAGTAGCTTCTCACACTTAGCCTTGCTGTCTTTGAGATGGGGACTTTCTCTTGTCTTCTTGATACAACCAAGATTATACTTCTGGGGTGGCTAATGCTCTAGTAGAGAATGTTTCATGAACACATTAGGAGTGTAAGAAGCACCCACAGCACAAATAACTGTTCACATAGAGGACCTATCTTATGACTTTCAAGATCTCCTAAGTAGTAATCAAACTACTGGAGTGATGAAGCTGTGGCCATCAAGGAGACTGCTGGAGCATTGCAATTTTGGGGCTCTGTAACTAAACAAGACATGGGTGGCTCTACAGGTTGATTCATCTGCTGACCCCAGACTCAGGGCTATCAAACACCAGTATTACTCTGAGCTGGTAAGATCTGTTTCTTGCCACCAGTGGTGTGCTATGTACATCACTACTTGTTCTGAGCTCCTGTAGCCTACTCTTTTTAGTTCATCAGCACCAAGGCCTGTCATTTTTCATAGTAGCTCACTAGCAGGCTCCCTGATTTGTAGTTATTTTTTGTCCTCACACTTTTAGAGTAGCTCAGTTTTCAACAATTGTTTCTCTCTCAAGGTGATTCTAGGCCACTGCTCTACCAGTCACATAGAAAAACAGAGTAAGATTCCTTTCCATTGCTGGCCTGTCTTACTATTTCACCCAAAACTTGCAACTTTATTTGAGGTATGCATGGGCTGTGGCCTTTTCCCAAAATTGAGACTACTTGTCTCTCTTTTTACTGGGGATTCCTGCACATGCCCTCTACTCAGTGAGGATCCTTCCATCTGGAGTTACGTTCATCTGGATTTCTTTTCAGTGTATCACCAGTTTTCTTTGTAGTACTTTTCAACTGTCCTGTCACTGTTTTTATGAATTCCTAGTAAGTTTCCTCTTCTTCTCTTTGGAAGGGAATCTGTTCTCTTTTATTCAGACTCTTCTCCATGCCTGGCCATATGAAGACTTCATCTATGCCATATCTTACCCAGCATATAGTATCTACTTTTGAATTATAATGTCTAAAAATGATAGTTGGTGGAAAAGTTAAATTGGCAGTTATACATTCAAGGTGAAATTTCATGGGGTGAACTGATAGATGGGAGATGTGCACTGAGGCAGGTGGGGATAGCATGTGGCTACTTGGTAAAGCCATAGAGTTGGTTGATTATATTGAAAGAGTGAGCATAGATAGGATGTCCAGGGGGAATTTAACTTTAGAGCCAGAAAAATCTAAAGGTAGAATCCAGCAGAAGAGGCTGTGAGGAGGAAAATTTGAGAACAGAATATCTGGAACTGAGGAAAAACAGTGGTTTAAGAAGAGAATGGGAAGCCAGATGTGGTGGCTGGCACCTGTAATCTGATCACCAGTAAAGTGAGGCAGGAGGAATGTAGTCATTTCTAGGGTAGCTTGGGATATCATGTGATAAGAAAGGATAGAGAAGAAACCCTCTAACTCTAGAACCTGAGTAGGAGTCTGTTATGGTTTCATTATGAAATACTCCCATTTAGGTACATATAGTCCAACATGTGGGCCTTAATAAGTTTCTTGCACCCCAAAAAGCCTCTTCGCCGATGCAGCAATCCAAATCAAACCAAATCACACTGAATTAGAAAAGCCCCAGTTTAATGAGTAAAGCGTTTCCAGGTGATTCTTCAGCCCCCCAAGAGAGGAGATGGGGGTGAGAGACAGGGAAACCTGTCTGTTTTCTGGGATGAAGCTTATATACCTTGTGGGAGTGGCCTTGAGCCTCTCTGGGGGAGGAGCTGTGTTTGGTGGGCCTGGAAGGGGCAGGTTTAGGGAAAGAGATGGGGGAGGGGAGTTGAGGTGGATCTTCCATGAGAACATTCCAGACTCTGGGTATAGGGATGCCAGGGTGCCAGGGGTTCAGGTAGAGCTTCCACTCAAAGAGTCCCAGTTGCCCCCACTTCCTGTTTTTTTTTTTCTCTCTCTCTGCTCCTTGTGTGTGGATGAAATGTGATCACCTAGTTTCCTGCTCCTGTTGCCATGCCTGCCTGCTGCCATGCCTTCTCTACCATGATGAAATACTCTTCATCTTGAACTAACTGCAAGCTGAAGTAAACCCTTTATCCCTAGTTCGTTCGTTCGTTCTTTCTTTCTCTCTCTCTCTCTCTCTCTCTCTTTCTTTCTTTCTTTCATCTCTTTCTTTCCTTTGGTGTTTGTTTTAATCACAGCAATAGTAAGTAATACATTGTAAAAAACTTTAACATAGCTGATAAAATAAAAATTATCCACAAAGGGAGTACTTGCCTTCCTAAAGACACCTCAAACAAAAATATTACAAGCAATATACTGTGCTTACTTACAGCCAGAACATTTGTGTTAGCACTCATTTATTTTTACCTAAATATAAATTATGTAACTCATGAAAGTACTTTTAAATCTCACTTACACAATGAAATTCTTCAAGGGAAGTAAACCAGCTCCTATTTTTATTTAATTTTAAAACTTTGCTTGAATTCTAAGCTTTGCTCTATCCTTAAACATCATGATAAATTATATCCATTGAGTAATGTAACTTAGAAATGCATAAAGTTTCATAGATAGTGCACATCCATGCCTTCAGAGTGTAATATCCTTCTCTTTTTCCTCTGTCTAAGCAAATAAACTCACCAATTGTTTTTTCTTGCAGCAAAGTTAAGGATCTTGTACTATCTGAGTACAGGACTTGGAGACTTAGTAGATTTTCTCAGGCTGCTAGAAGCAGTTCTGGGCTTTAGCTCCCTGTTGGCACTAACAAAGAGAAACTATTTCAAAATATAAAAGCAAAACCAAACAAGAATGATAAAATGCTGCTGAGGGGTCAAGATAAAAGCAGTAAGTAAAGGCAAATGTGTTTGTCTTTGTACAAAGTCAGGACATGACTCTATAAGGCATTGTTTAGGGAAGGGTTTTTATTGTAAATATGAGGAAGAATACATACAGTCAGAGGCATCTGGAAGAGTCCATATCATGGAGAAAGAATAGTGAACTTGGCCAAGATGAGGAGTGAACAAGAGCTGAAGAGAGAAGACTAAGAGAAAAAACAGAGAAAGCAAACAGAGCAGGATTATATTGGAATGAGAAGCTGGGGGAAGGGAAGCTCACGGAGAAACTTAGGGTAGAAGATGGGATGAAAAGAGGATGCCAGCATGCACTTTGTAACAGGTGTTTGCAATGTTGAGAGATCCTGGAGGCCAGCATGAGCTATGGAATACTGATAGACATCACAGCTGGCCATTTTTTCCATGTTTTCTTTGGACCTGATATTCCAGCATTTGTGTGATGATAATGGTGGTGTAATCTCTTCTTTAACTCCTTTGTAGCTGAAATATAGGACATTGTCAGGGCCCAGAAAGGCTAGAATGCCAGCCAAAGGTTGGCACATCTGTTTAGCTCTCTTATTCCAAAGGACCACCTGGAGCTGTCATGTTGCAGGCAGTTTTAGAGCAGCTTGCAGCCTACAACTGATTGGAAGTCTGTTACTAAAGATTTAGACTAGAGATGGAAGGTAAAGTTAAGGAGCTTAGGGAAAGATCTATTTTGTTTTGCTTTTTGAGACAGGGTTTCTCAGGTGTAGCCCTTGCTTTCCTGGAACTTGGTTTGTAGACCAGACTGGCCTCTGCCTCCCAAGTGCTGGGATTAAAGGCATGCATCACCATACCTGGCTATTTAGAAGAAAATTGTTATTTTGGGTATATACTTGAAACTTCCATGCCTGTGGTCCTAGTGGTTAGGGGGAAAAGAGAAGTCCCACAACCAAGGGAAATGGGAGAGAGAGCTCACCTTCAGTCATGGAAACTTAAGCTGTTGATTGAGAGCAGTATTGCTCTGGAGGTCATTTGACCTGTGACAGGTGGATTCAAGTCAGGACTTCCTAAAGCGTATTTGAATTTTTTAAGTTTACAAAAAGAGATAAAGGTTCAATATATATTAATGTTACTACTGTTTGTACTCTATACTGAAATCCTCATTGTAGAAAAAGCAGTGAAGTGCCTGTAAACAACTGCAGTAAACTCAAGCATTTGAGTCAGAGCAAAAGCTATGGTTTGGGGTTAAAAGCATGAACCTTCTTCCCTCTGCTCATAGGGATGGATATATAGAGTGGACAGAGATGTTTTCATCACAGTGAGAAGCATTTTTTAAGCCCATACTTAGAAGGAATTTAAAATTTTGAGCTTGTGACTATGATAATAGTAGCCAGTGCTTTACCAGAACTAGGATACTAGCTTATCAGAATTTCACTGAAGAATATTGAAACTGACTGTTGAAGTCTTAATATAGCAATAGCAATTTCAATAGTGAAAGGGAAAGAAATTTGAAACATTTTTCATTTTTTTTTCACACTTTAAATCATTTCCTTAGTCTGTGCTAGGGGCAAAGCAGTGCACGGTTTCCTCCATCTTGCATTCTTGCTGAGGTCATTCCAGATTTAACTAGAATCTGATTTACTGGATGGATATTCCAATGGAAAACTATCTAACTCCATCTTAGGAACCAAAGGTCAGGATGTCCTAGCTAACTTAGCTTCTGTTAAAACTGCTTATTTCAAACTGCTTACTCGGTGAAGCAACTTCCCCCGCTTCAGATGCCAAACAAGTTGCCAAGACATGGTTTCTGCCAGACCCAAACCCCTCTGACTCCTACAAACTGCATGATATGCTAGGGCAATGTTAGTGCAGAACTTATAGGAGTGGCCAACCAATATCTATTTTAACTTGAAGCCTACTCCATGACAGGCAGTCCATATCCAACATTGCTTAGATGAACTGGAGACTAGATAGCACAGAGACCTAGAGTAGAACCAAATATGACTGGTCTAAACACACACACACACACACACACACACACACACACACACACACACACACACACACACACACACACACATACACACACACCTATACATATATATATCAATGAAATGATTCCTAATGATATTCTGCTATACTCCTAGATCAGTTCCTTGTCTAGTCATCAGAGAAGCTTCCTCTGGCAGCAGATGGGAGCAAACACAGAAACCCACAGACATTAAGCAAAGACAGAGTCTAAGTTAGAGGTTACCATCAAGGTCCCTCCTCTTGGAGCTCAGGGAATCACATGCAAGAGGGAATGAACAGATGGTAGGAGTCAGAGAGGATAGAGGACACCAGGAGAACACGGCCAGCTGAATCAACTAAGTAGGGTGCATATGGGCTCACAGAGACTAAAGGGGCAAGCAAGGGCCCCACCAGGGGTCTGCTCAAGGTCCTCTGTGTATATGTTGCAGCTGTTAACTTGGTGTTTTTGTGGGACTCCTAACAGTGGGAGCAGGTGTGTCTTTGGACTCTTTTGCCTGCTCCTGGTACTCTTTTCCTCCTGTTGGGTTGCCTTGTCCAGCCTTGGCGTAAGGGCCTTTGCCTTGTCTTATCGCATTTTGTTTTGCTGTGTTTGGTTGTTTTCTCTCAGAGGCCTGCTCTTTTCTGAAGGGAGATGGAGGGGAGTATATAGGGGCTAAAGTGGAAGTAGGGAGGGGGAGATGGGAGGAGTGAGGTATGTGAACTGTGATGTTTTGTATGAGATGTATTGTATGAGAAGAGAATTTATTTTCAATTAAAAAAATGATGATTTCAATTGAAAATCCTTTAACACCAAACTAAAACTTCAAACCATAAATACATTCCACTGAGAGACTTGCAACTTTAACTTTCTGATACTTTTGTAATGTGTCTTTATAGAACATCACAGTTTCTTATATGACTCAGTTTATTGAAATATCTAAAGCTTAACAAAGTTAGCAAAGACAAAGAAGCTAGACATATATCGTCAAGTCAGTTTCTGTAAACCTGAGTAGACGTTAGGAATTCACCAAATATATATTGTTTCTTATCGAAATTTTCTAGAAGATTGGTGTTGAACAGTGTGCTAAGATGTAAGTGGTTAGGCATACATGTCTAAGTCAGTTTCTGTTAATCTGAGTATACCTTTATAATCTTAGGAATTTATCATCATACAAAAACCCATCCTCATCCAAAATATTTTGAAGACCTCAGTCTAAAAAGAAGATACAATGATAAGCAGAGAGTGTAAAGAAGAGACAGACTGAGTAGCTCCTATGGGGAGGCAAGGAAGCTTTAGGAAGGAGTTGAAAACATGTGGGGAGATGAAAAGGATGGAAAGGGTAGGAGAGAGAAGGATAAGGTCCTGGTGAAAAGATTTTTCAATCCAGGACATTCCCAAGCAGACTGAGAGACCCATCAGAGAGTAATGTCCCACAATCACGGAGGAGAGGTGTCCCTTTCCTTATGATGGGGGCCAGTAGGGTGAAAGGAGCATCCTAGCATATTGGTATGGCTTTTATAGTAACAGACAAAGCAGACAGCTCTGGGGTGACACTTACCCAGTAGAAGAAGAGAGAACAAGCGTAGGAGAGACAGCCTTTTCCTGTAACAGGCACCCAGGAGGATTTAGCAGACTCCAGAAGCCAGAGAGATTCAGATGCCCAAAATCAGTGACGAAACATAGTAGGTGGAGGGGAGAAGTGGCTGATGGCATGTACGCTAGATTTTGTACTCAAATATAAAGGGTGGCAGAAGCCAGTAGAGACAAATGCTCCATACACAACATAGAAGAGTCCGATCAGACACTGGGTCCCTTAGAAAGAGGTCCATTTATGCACCATCCCAGATTTCAGTGCCAGATACACAATTGCTCCAATGTATGTTTAAAAAAATATCTATATTGTAGATAAAAGTCAAGAGAAGGGAGAGAAAGTCATACACTGAACACAACCAGCAGAATAGACTTGGCCAAGGGTTGGAGAGGAGGAAGACAAGAGAGAGAGAGAGAGAGAGAGAGAGAGAGAGAGAGAGAGAGAGAGAGAGAGAGAGAGAGAGAGAGACAGACAGCAGACAGACAGACAGACAGACAGAGACAGAGAGACAGAGACAGAGCATAAAAAGTGCTTAGCAGAAATGTCAGGGTTATATTGGAATCAGAAGCTGGAGGAAGGGAAGACCATGAACTGGAGAAGTTTAGTGTGTGATGTGGGGTGAAAAGAGCTAGGATGCCAGCATGAACTCTGTAACAGGTATTCACAATGCTGAGGGAGCCTGGAGGCCAGCATGTGCTTTGGTATATTAATAGGTGCCACAGTTAGCCATTTGTCCAAATTTTCTGTTTGTTTTTATTTTGGGGCCATATAGCCTCTAAATCCATCAGGGCAATAAAACTAGAAGAGTGCCCTTCCTGCATCAATTAGCAGAGAAAAACCAAGAAAGTGGGAGAAGAGAGTATAGAAAGGAAAAGAGAGGAGACTTTTGAAGCAGTAGTTACACACCATCAATTTCCATATCCATGAATACAGGAGACTGATAACCTCAGTGTGGGGACTTGAATTTTCCCAGGCACCTTGGGCCCTTCTCATATCCCTGTTGGTATTGATCAGAGTTGTGGAAACTGTTTATCACTTTGAGAAATTCTTCAGGAAGATGCTTATGCCATCAACTTAGTGTTTCATTTTTGTTTTTAGGGTCTTGCTCAGTAGCTCAGGTTGGCCTTGGGTTGGTGATCTACTCGACTCAGCTTCCTGAATGCTGGGATTATATAGATGGCATGTACCACCACACCTGCCTTTGGTAAGGCAGAAAGTTTTTTTTTTTTCCAGAAAGTTCTTTGAGGATAGGCAGTAATTAAAAAAATTATAAATAAATGTCATTTTGTGCCATACTTTCTCAATACATTATGCAGCTTAGCTATCCTGGATTTTAGCTCACAGGGAGGAATGGAAACAGGAGATCCAAGATCCAGAGCCTGCTCTTCCCACAGAACCTGACTTCCCTGAATAGCTTGTCTACAGAGCCTGCTCTCCATAGGTGGATGAGGAAATATGTCCCTGATTTTGGAGCTCCATCTTTGTAGTAATCTACAGAAGGGCTAACACCAATGTCAGCCTGGGATACTATTTATACCTGTATAATTCACCTAAGCTTCTCCAGCAAATGCAATGTTAAGAAGTCCAAAAGCGAGGTCTCTTCAACCAGAATGTCACTCTTAGAAATCTCTGTTATAGGCTAAATTGTGTCTATTGAAAATTCCCATTGAAGTCCTAAACCCTAGTATCTCAGAATGTTGCAGACAACACTTTATGGGGTTATCGAGTTTAATAGAGGTCTTATGTGAAGGCCTTAGTAGAGATAGCATCTTTATAAGAGGAAGGAGAGACACCAAGAATGAAGTTTATAGAGGCAAGATTGTGAAGACAGAAGATGGCCATCCGCAAGTCAAGTAAAGAGGCTTCAGAAGACACCAGGCCTCTGACACCTTGATCTCAGACTTCTAGCCTCCAGAACTGAGAAAAAATTTAAGAAGTCTGTTGCTAAAACCAACCAGTGTGCTGTATTTGTCATGGTAGCACTGAAGAACAAATGGCCTCTCCCACTAGGAAATGATGGCAAGCCACCCTGGTCCCCACTTTTGTAACAGGAGTCAAGTGAGTGGCTTCTATTCACAGATCCTCACAAACATGAAATCTAGACACACACACTCCACCTTATCTTCGTGCAATAATTACTTTTATTAATTTTACTGGACTTAGAATCACCTGGTGACCTACTTCTGACTGTGTCTGTGGATGTATTTCCAGGAGGAAGTGGGAGAAGGAAGACACAACTTGAATGTGGGTAGTGCCATTCAGTGTTGTGAGGTCCTTGACTGAGGGGAAAAAAAAAATACGGAGAAAGCCATTCTCCTCTCTCTGCTTTCTGATCGGATTGGATGGTACCAGTCTACTCCATGTTGGACGCTATCTCCCAAACACAGACCTAAAACAAATATTTTTTCTCTTTAGCTGATGTTGACATCAGTGAACAAAGTGGTTATCAAAGATAAAATGTCTCTTCCTAAAGGCCCTTGGGTGAGCCAGTTTCAGGGACTATATATCAAGGGAGAAGAGGCTCTCTGGAGAAGATGGTGCGATTCTACGATAGAATGAATCTCATATAAGTCAAATTGCATTAAAATAATATCCAGACCAGTCTTGAAGAGGAAAATTAATTAAAAGGACAGATACTTGTAAAAGGGGGAAAAAGTATTTATGGGTGTCGAATCTAGAACATGAATTGCAGTCTGCTTGATTCCCTCTACCACTTCTGCAGGCCAGATTTCTATGCTTTTCTCTGCTTACTGAATTTGATAAACTTGTTGTTTCCCAAAGTGTTCCTAGCAGTAGGTGAGGAAGGCTATCACATAATTCATCTTCATCTGGAAGGTATGGGAAATGGAAACAGGTTTAACTTCAGTCCAATTGCTCCCATTTTATAAATTCTTGGAACAAAGGACTTATATGATGGTGATCGACATGGGAATTGAAGTTTGCTCTTTTCAGTTTTGTCCCAGTGTCAAAGAACATTCCTCAACCAATACATACGTGCATACATACACATTTCCTAGAATTGTTAAAAATATTATATCTGTTGTATTAAATTTCCAAAAGTAGAAGAATTCAGATGGCAAGTTTCTCTTATAAAGGGTGTATTTAGGAACACTGCACTGATCATCAGGGGTATTTCCCTCCTTCCTTTCTATTATCTGTGGCTTAGAGGAATCTTTTGCCAAATGCCTACAAAATGTTCACAGATTTAGCCGGGCGGTGGTGGTGCATGCCTTTAATCCCAGCACTCGGGAGGCAGAGCCAGGCGGATCTCTGTGAGTTCGAGGCCAGCCTGGGCTACCAAGTGAGCTCCAGGAAAGGCACAAAGCTACGCAGAGAAACCCTGTCTCGAAAAACCAAAAAAAAAAAAAAAAAAAAAAAAAAGTTCACAGATTCTTTCATGTAATACATTATCTTTTTGCTAAGCATCTTCAAGGATTTGCCTTTTCAAAAAAAAAAAAAAAAAACCCATTGTACAATCCACAGTATTTCAAAACAACTCTGGCATGTTTAATCCAAGTTGAGCGGTACATATCCACTTCAGGTTTTGCAGCTCCATCCTTCAGAAGCTCGAGACGCCCTGAAGTCAATCCAGGCACAAACCAGCACATGATCGAGTTAAACACATTCACGGGTCGAGAATTACCCTTCTGTCCAGAAGCAGTAAAGTGAAGTCCCAAGGAAAAGATCCGAGGTCCCAGCACCCACCCAGTGCAGAGCCCGTCACTCCACCCGCAAGGCCTCTTTAAGAAGCCGAGCTCAGGGCCGGGGCACAGAGCTCACGTGACCCGGAGCAGCTTGCTAGTTTGCGGAAGCCGCTCTTCAGTCCAGTTGTCGGGATGGTGCAGCTATACAACCTGCACCCGTTCGGGTCGCAGCAGGTGGTCCCCTGCCAGCGGGAGCCAGAGCAGTTCTGCTGCGGCGGGCGGGACGCGTTGTTCGTGGCTTCGGGCTGCAAAGTGGAGGCTTTCGCCGTCCAGGGAGCAGATCTGTGCCAGCCACGTTGTGCCTTCTCCACGCTGGGCAGAGTGCTGCGCATGGCCTACAGTGAAGCGGGTGAGGAGAGGCTTTGGGGCGGGGTTTTGTGTGGGGAAGGGGCGGGTGCTTCTACATACATGCTGCTGACAATCTGTCGGTTCCTGCAATTAAGCGCTGAATTCGCTTTGTGCAGTTGTCATAGCAACCACAGATCTTGTGGAGCGCCTTGTTGGAGTGCTTGCTTAGCTTTCCTGAAGCCTTCGGTCTGATCTTCCGCATCTCGTTGTTCAACTAGTAATCTCAGCACCTGGGAGGTGGAGGCTGGAGGATCAGAAATTTAAGGTCAACCTCTGTTATTTAGTGAGTTCCGGAGTAGCCTAGGCTACCGGTAATCTTGTCTTGAAGCAAAGCAACACAAACACCCCACACAGGCATGGGCGGGCCTTCAGTGGGAACAGAATGCTGGCTTCCATGTCTTGAATTAAAGGCTTGAGGCTGGGTTCCACTTATGCCAGACCCATAAAACAAACAAACAAACAAAAAGCAAACAAACAAAAATGTATGAAGAAATCTCAAACCTCGCACAAAAGAAAGAGGGAGAGAGAATGATAGCCTGAAGTTCACGGACCTCAAAAGTTATTCCAAATCATAGCCAGCCCTGTAAGTCACTTCTGTGTGGTTTAAAATTCTTACATTCTGGTCTGATATTTAAAAATTCTTAAATACGTTGTGTCTGTGCATGTGTGTAAGACAAAGACATAGGCTGTATAAAATGTCCCTCTTTCAAAGGGACATTTATTCCAAAATTTGAGGCAGCAGGCATTATAGAAGGCAGTTTTCTTGCCTGTCATTGGTGTTGATTCCTGGGATCCTTGCATGGCTACTACTTGTGTCTAAGAATCATTTAGAAAGCATTAAAAAAAAAAAAAAAAAGCCCTCATTCCTGGGCCACACGTTCGGAAACACTGTTAAGTTTCCTTGGAGTGAGGCTGACATTGCAGTGTATTAAATGCTTGTCTGGGTTGGATACTAATGACTTGAGCCAGAATGACTGCAGGAGGCTAACACTAAACTGTGATAACCTCGTTAATGAAACCTTGAAGAACAAACATGCTTTTATAATCAAACTGGCTGCCTTAAAAAACTTGAGGAGTCATGTGGTATGGCATTAGCATCATGAACCATATAGCTCAAAGGTAGCTTTCAGTCCACAGTTGAACTTCAACCTCTGAGTGTAACTTCTTTTAATTCATGCGTGACCAAACATTAATACACTGACTCCTGGCTTTGCCTATGTCCAGAAAACCTGTCTTTGACTTTTCCTTTGGCCTCTTTTTCATATTCTCAGTTTGTGGACCTGGGGATTTGTGTTCTCAGTGCCCAGTATCCTCTGCTGTAGCAAATCTCCCCCTTGTAAAAAAGCCAGGATAACTTGTGTATTTATATTTACTATAAATGTTTTCTAGGTCTTCTACCAAGCAGAAAGCATTTTCTTTTACTTACTGTCATATCCAACGGAAACACCGATTCTCAAACTCCAAAAGACAGTCCATATATCCAGAAATTAGCTCATCCAGTACTTTTGGGGAGGAGGGGGAGATTTCTGGTAGTTAGATAAAAGCCAGAATTCCTCAGGAACTTGTGAAGCTGGTTCCAAGCGAGTCATTATCCTTACCTCCAGCAAAAGGGATCTATGGTTCTCCAGTTAACCTGTGGTACCTATCAGCATACCAAGGTCCAGGCTAGCCTCCTTACCTGTTACATATTTCAAAGTTTATGCTAGTATTTTAGGTCCTTACCTTCTTCTCTACCCTAAACTCCTTCCAGCTTGTGGGCTTCCCTTGCCGCAGCTACTTATTCCACTTATAACCTGGCTGTTCTCTGCTCTTGCTGGTCTCACTATGCTCCCTCTGTTTTCTACCCACTGCTGTTCTCTCTCTTGCAGATAGCCCTGGCCATGTCCAGTCAGCTGTGCATGTTGAGTGTGCTTCTTTCTCTTTCTGCTCTGGACTCTGCCAGATCTTCTGGCTGTTCTTTCTCTCTTACTCAATAAAACCTTCCCCTTAACCATACTATTACTGAATGGTCATGTCATGTTGGCAGTTTTCCTTCAGCTCCTGCCTGCCTTGCCAGTGTACATAAGGTGTTAAAACCCTCACATACACTTACTAATCAGTCAAATGCTGTTCTCCTTTTGTAAAATGTGGACACTATGTAAGTCAGCCTTGGGGTCCCTGTGTGCAAATTTCTGACATAATTGAAAGAATATAGATTTATGTTGTTTATAGTTTGAGAGGACTCAGTTCACCATGTTATGGAGGGCTTATGTTGCTGGAGGGCTTCTCTCCAGGTTCCCCAAGCCCCGCAGTCCCACAGTCCACTTATAAAATAATCACTCAGACGCTTATATCACTTATAAACTGTATGGCCATGGCAGGCTTCTTGCTAACTGCTCTTTTATCTTAAATTAACCCATTTCTATAAATCTATACCTTGCCACGTGGCTGGTGGCTTACCAGAGTCTCTACATGCTGCTTGTCCTGGCGGTGGCTGCAGTCTCTCTCCTCCTTCTTCCTGTTTCCCCAATTCTCCTCTCTCTTTGTCCCGCCTATACTTCCTGCCTGGTCACTGGCCATCAGTGTTTTATTTACATAGAGTGATATCCACAGCAGGCTTATGTCATGGTGACCAGAAAGTAAAGTAAAGCAGTAACACAGGAAGGGTCTAGGGCAAGATAGAGTTCTCAGATGTCCCCTCTCCAACAGCGATCTTCCTCCCAGATGTCTCCGTCTTCTAGCCAGACTCCCTTCTATAGTTCTACTCCCAGCACACTAAAGTTTTCAGAATCTAAATTTACCAGTGGACTGATGCATTGATTAGGTCAGAGCTCATGATCTAGTTATTTTTGGAAATGTTCTCACAAGAAACAATCAGAGGTGTGCTCTAAGGTGTTTCTTGGTTCAATCAAATTGAAATGATGAACTATTACAAGAACATTAGGGAGAAAGTAGGTAACAATATAGAAGGTAGGTTTCGAGCTTTTAACATCATCAGGGATAATGGAAATTGAATTTAGGCTGCATATGTGATGTGAAAAGGAGGGATAACCAACAGACAGAGAGAGACTCAGTGGCCAGTGCTGTGTTGAAGGCCCTGTTGCTGGACATGTGTTTATGAGGGTGGTGGGGCAGGAAAATGAAGACCACACAGCTCTCCTTGTATATAGTAAACCAGCACAAGTCATTCTTTAGCACTTTAGCACAAGTATACTGAACCAGTGACCGTTGTCCACCCGTCCCATCTGCCCCCATCTCTATGCCTATATTTAATGATGCACCAGGCACATACTTTCTTTTTAAAGTTAGGTCCTCTCTTAAAAGGTTATACGGAACCCTATAGAATTTTATTTCCTTTCCAACAGTTTGAAAAATGAGCATAAGACTTTGGACTAGTTAGATCCATCATTTGTTGACTGTTGCCTTAGGCAAGTTGCTGTTAATAACACTCTGAGCCCCAGAGTGCTGAACTATAAAATTGGAAGGAAGATATTTTCCTGAATGGCTCTTATAAGGATTTACAGAGAACTTTAAAAGTGGGCTCATGAGGCTTGCTAAGTAGGCATGCTTATCAAGTGCTATTACAGCATTTACAGAACAAGTCATCAATCTGAAATCATGCAATACAATGTGGATATTACCTATAACTTGCAGACACATCATTTCATGTGTGGACATTTTATATATATATATATATATATATATATATATATATATACACACACACACACACACACATACATATACACATACATACATACACACATATACATACACATATACATACACACATATGTATATATATAAGTTAAAAACTTTTGTTGTAACTAAAGAGATTTTGTTATTTTAAAATGTCAACTTAAAAATGCTACCAAAAGAATATGGCAACAAAAGAATAGTAGATGAATCGGACATCACCAAAATTAAAGATTTTTGTGCACCAATAGATGGAAGGGGCTATTCAAAGAATTTGAAAAAATATTTATAAATCATATATTTGATAAAGGAATGGTATCTAAAATATATAATAAATTGATTTGGTGGTAGAAAAACATTAATTAATTTTTTTAATGAACAAGTGGAACTGGAACTGGGGTATACAACCAAGTGCCAGAGCACTTGCCTAGCACACGCGAGGTGCTGGGTTTGATCCCTGGCAGTACATACATAGCAAAGGACTTGAATAGATATTTCTCTGAAGAAGACATGCAAATGTCCAAAAGCATACAAAAAGAGGCTCCACATCACTAATCCGCAAATTAAACTCACAGTGATATACTCAAAACCCATAGTATAGTTCTTATTTTAAGATTATCATAAAGTAGCTAGATGTGATGGAATAAATATAAGCACTCAAGAGGCCAAGGCAGGAAGATCTTGGCAAGTTTGAGAACATCCTGGGCTATGTCATGAGTTTAAGGTGAGACAGGGATATATAACATGCATGACCCCTGAGATGGTAGGAAACAGGCATGTTTTGCTGGCAGTCTGAATTTCTGTTATCTAATTATGGTGGTAACTTTCCAGTTTCTAATAAAGTTTAAAATATTCTTGATCTGTAGCCCAACATAAATTTCCAACATAAAACAAATTATATAGGTATAGGTTTATTTGTTACAAAATAAAGTATAGTAGGTAATCCCCCTACATTAATAGGAGAATTATTAAATAGCTATGGCACATGTGTATATAGGATATTTTATAGATATTAACATATCTGTATGCTCTGTTGGGATGGTGGATGGTGGATAGCCATGTATCAGCTTGGAGGAAAAGATTTATTCATTGTTCAAATAATTGCAAGTGGTTTCTATTGCATGTTTATGCTGTGTAGTTACTTGGATTTTTTTCCCCCAAGAAAGTTGCTAACCTGTATACTTGAGGTTGTTAATTCATAAAACAGGTATGTTATAACAAAATGTGATTATTAAGTTAAACATGAATTTAAAAGTTACAGATTGTTAAATATTGAGTTAGTGTGATATAAAAAGAAGACAAAAAGCCTTTCTGCGACCCAGGTTTATATGAGAGAAAGTGTTTGGAAGGTCAACACCAGACTGTGTGAACATTAGTCCTTAAGGATGAGACGAAGGAGGAGGTCATTATGCTTTCTTTTTGTGCTTAACCATTTTGGTTTCTACAACAAATGTTACTTTTATAGTTAAAACAATTCAATATAATCACTAGTTAAAAGAATATTAACTTGAATTTATATTTTATTTGGTATCTCTAGTTTTATCCTACTTTTCAGAGTTGTGACTTACGTAGCAAGAGAAGGAGATGTCAAATGTAAATTCTGTTAAACTCAGAGTCCCTTAGTTCTTACCTGAATTTTGTAAGTTATGTGTGGGGGCCCGTTTTTGGGTTCCTTGTGGCTTTACCCAGCAGGTCCGAATAGAGGATGATCAGGACCATGGGCCTGAGTTCAGGTGTCTGAGATGGTCTGTACTTGGCTGTCCTGGGGGAGGAGGTCTTTTGCTCCACCCCTTGGTGTCTCTATAAAAACCCTGGGCCAGAGACAGTTGGGGCCGGTTGGAATAGGTTCCAGGCCCTCTCGAGGCTATCCTTTATTTTCTATCTGTTTATCTCCGCTATAAATCCTTCTATCTAATATTTCCTGCTGATTGCACTCAAGAAAACTCTGGGGAACTGTGGGGGTGGTGGGTAAACGCCCCACAGTTACGCTAATGTTGCTGCTGCTTAGTTAGTAGACCTTTCAACTGTGATAAGAGTTAACAGAGGAAAATGGAAAGTTTTTTTGTTATATGAATAGTAAAGGAGTTGTTGTAAGACACTGAGATGGGAAGAGACTGTATTTCAGAACTTCTGTGACTGATGTGACAACACACACCTCTGTCACTTAGATGGCAGCTTTGTTCCTTTGAGTCAGTTATGCATTTGAGTCATGTTATACATTCCATTTTCAGGCAGCAAAGTAAGTGGTTGGATTTCTAATTTCAAATTCTAAATGCATTCTTGTTTCCTTTTCTAGGAGACTATCTGGTAGCAATTGAAGAGAAAAACAAAACTATATTCTTGCGTGCTTACATGAACTGGAGGAGTAAGAGGAGTGAAAATTCCCGTGTGTGCATTCGAATGGTTGGGCACAATGTGGAGGCACCCTTCTGTGAAAGCTTTAAAGACCAAATGTCTATAATTGAAATGCCATTGTCTGAGGCTCCTTTATGCATTTCATGTTGTCCTGTGAAAGGAGATCTACTTGTTGGCTGCACAAATCAGTTAGTCCTGTTTACTTTGAAGTACTGGATCATTAATGAAGAATTCTCAGTGTTGGACTTTGAACGTTCATTAATTATACACATAGATAATATCACTCCTGTTGAAATTTCTTTTTGTGTTGGGTATGTCGCTGTCATGTCTGATTTAGAAGTCTTAATCCTAAAACTGGAGTCAGATCCTTCAAAGGGAGAGGGAGTTAAACACCACCCACAAAAAACCAACAACCAGTTGAAACAGATGGAAGGTAAATGATGAATTTGCCTTTCTAAAGAACCCTAGTATCTATGGTTTGCCATTATTCTTATAGGTTTAGGTGTTCCTGTCACATTGGTTTGTGTTTATAACTATCCATAGCTTATTCTGTTTCTACATATATTTGTCAGTATGTGAGTAATGGAGCAACTGCCATTAGATGAGGGGTTTCTAAAGAGAAAGCAGTTGATGTTCTTTTGTTGAGATAGGGTTTCAATATGTCCCTGGCTGACCTGGAACTCACTTGGCTCAGGCTTGCCTCAAACTTGTGGTCTTCCTGTCACAGGCTCCTGAGTGTAGTCATTATAGTTGTGAGTCCCTATGCCTGGCCTACATGACTTTCTAATTTTTATTGTCATTAAATTTGATGTTTAATGACATTGGATAACATTGTCCTGGTTGCCTTTTTTTGTTCCCCAACTTGCCACAGGCTAGAGTTTTTAAAGAGTGAACTTTAATGGAAATAATGTCTCCATAAGGCTGACCTGTGGGCAGTCCTGTGGCGGGGGGGGGGGGGGGGGATATATGATATTTTCTTAATTATTGATGTGAGAGGGCCCAGCCCATTGTGGGTGGTGCCACCCCTGAGCAGGCAGTCCTGGGGTGTATAAGAAAGCAGGCTGAGCAAACCATGGGGAACAAGCCAGTAAACAGCATTCCTCCATGGTCTCTGAATCAACTGCTACCCAGAGTTCCTGCCCTGACTCCTGCAGTGATGGAGTGAGATCTGAGAGTTGTAAACTGAAATAAAACCCTTTTCTGACCAAGTTGCTTTTGGTTATGATGTTTTATCACAGCAGAAACATAAGTCACAAGCCATGCCTAATGTTCATTCAGGCGGATGGTAGTACTTATAGTTGCTAAACTCTAAAATGTTATTTTTTAAGATATCAGTAATGACACTTCACGGCTTGAATCAGAGGATTTTGTTATCTGCCTAAAACCCATGGAGCTTTTTGGTGAGAAGTGTGAACAGTCGGGAATATCTGTTAAACTGGAGTCCACAGGATTAACTGATGAAAAAGTAAAATATTTAAGTGTTCAGCACCTGCTATATAGGTATGAGAGCACCTTTTATTCACCAGGATTTAATATTTATGTGCCTGCTTAAAGTGTATGGAAATTAGATTTGTCCTCTTTCTCTTCTTAAACTACAGACGTTTTGCTCCTGATATTTCATTCTGTGTCTTGTCTGATAACATCAAGTTACATTCCCTTCAGCTGCTACCTATTCACCAAACAGGTAAGTATGGCAGAGCTGCCTTGCAGAGAGGTGACAAGGCCCTGGACTGGAGGGGAGACCCGTATGTAGACAGACATTAGATTTGGTTCTCCTACTCAGTCTTCTGAGGAAAGGAAAGTCATATTGGCTAGGAGAAGTGAAGCCACTAGGAGAATGTGACCAGAAAAAAACTTAATTCTTTTGTTGTTATTGTTTTTGAAGTAGTCTGTAGGCCCAGTAAAAGAAATTTGTGAGCACTGTTGGAGCTGAGTAAGTGACAAAGTTTTTTAGGATGAACTTGTAATCGAGGTGGGAAAACTTGGTCTGAGTTGAAATTCATTTGAGTACTACTTTTCAACAGTGCTGCACATTACATTTTCCTGGATACTTAAAAATACTGTTAAGGGAGATTTAGCTCAGTTGGTCAGGTATTTTTCTAACATGAATAAAGTCTGGGTTTGATTCCTAGCACTGAATAAACAGGATGTGGTGATGTACACATGTAATCTCATCACTTGGGAGGTAGAGGCAGGTAGGGTCAGAAGTTCAAGGTCATCGCCTAACGAGTTCTAGGCCAGTATGGGCTACATGAGGCCCTCTATTGAAAAAATGCTAGTGATTCTGATTCAGACTTATTGGACTGTTTTGGACTCTGGCACCCACGTCTGGCACCGGAAATCTAATGAGCACCAAGATTGAGACCGGTAGGCTCTGCACTCACTCATGGCCTGTTCAGTATCTTCAGATGGTTTCTGGGAAGATCTAAATGTTGCTGTAATCCAATGTCTTTATAACGTTATTTTTTTAAGTAAACATTCAGTAGCTACTGTTGTTGATAATTGTTGAGTACAGAACAAAAGTAGGCAACACGCTTGCACCTATGAACTTAATTATCTGATGGTAAAAGCAGATACTCATTAAATACTGACAAAATTGTGGTGTGGACAGCATGGCAACCATTGCTGCTTGACAAACTTCCAGCAGACCACAATTATCCAGCACCTTTTTACTTTCATTTTTAATGATTCTCACTATGTGTTATGAGAGTTCCCTTTTCCTTTGGGAAATTTTGCATGGACTTTGAAGGGTGAAAATGCATAAAATGGCACGCCCTTTAAACAAAATAATTCTTTGGGAAAAATCCCTGTCATCGAGGAACCTGGAATCCCATTATGCCCTCCGAATTACACCAAGAACATTTACTAGATATACCTGATACACCAAGCACGAAACACCTACAATCCAAATTCAGAGCGTGAGGTCATTAAGGGCAAGAGTTCAATTTATAAGGTATAATGGGAAAAGAGTAAGATATCAGGACCTTTTTTTGGAGCTATGGGGGTAACAGGCCCATATAGTAAGACTAAGACACAAAGGGACACGATTAGGGAACAGCTCAGTGGTTATGCCCTTGAAGAATGAGAATTGCTCTTAAATTGTACTGGAGTGTCTGGTCCCCAGAGGAAGTCCTTTTCCCAAGGTCAGGCATTTGGATAAGGGTCTCCATTCCCTCTAGGCCTTGAGGCAAATTCCTGCTTTGCTAATAGCAGTCATTCTCCTTATCTCTGGCAGGAGGAACTTGTAGCCCTTCCTTGATGTAAGAAGGTTCCTAGTAGAGTTACTGAACATATGAGAACAATAGATATTTAGATACTCACTGAATTTTCTGTCACTGAATCATTGAGTCTGCTTTCAATCTTGCCTGTGACTAAACTGTTAAGTACAAAAAGTGTATGTATTCCTTTTCTAATAAACGCTTCTGGCAGCCATCCTGATTTACCCTCAGATCATGTCTCCTCTCCTCCCTTTCTCTGCTAACTCTACTAATCCTCTTTGGGACCTGAACCTCCTACCCCTCTGAAGCAGGTCACAGGCAAAATTAGACACTGAAATAGTGCTCTATAGGAAAAAAAAAAACCCTGGTAGCAAAAGCCTGTAGCAAAAGACCCTTACTTTCTCTGGGGTTTAGGAAGGCTGCTTCCTGAGAATGGATGACTCTTGGATTTAGATGGGTTCAGCAAAGGGAGGAGAAGAGAGTGTTCTAAGTAGAGGAAGCCCCAAAGCTGAGCAGAGAATCTGTATTTGAGGAACTGAAAGAACCTAGTTGAGTAAAGGAAAGGGGGATGTGATACAAGACTGGAGACCAGACAGGGACAGTTGCCAGTCAGAGGGGCAGCTCTTTTCATTCAATGAACTTCCCATAACAGTTGGAATAAAAAGTCTCAATCGTTCCATAGCCAATGTGACCTAACTCTGGGTTCATTTTGTCTCAGCTTGACTTGCTTACTGTTTTCTATCCACAGTAGCCTTTCTGCCTCCCTCAGATATGCCAACTAGTCTTTTCTGTAAAAGCTATTACTTCTTCTACATAGACCTAGAATGTGCTTTCTTCAGATCCCTCATGAGTGGTTTATTCATATCGTTTAGTGCACAGCTCAAATTTCACCTTATCACAGAGGACTTCCCTGGTTCTCTCAGTTTGACTTACTTTTATTTTTATTTATGTGGGTATGTGTGTATCTGAATGTGGATTTTTGCATGTGAACATGGTTCTGGCAGAGGCCAACAAAGATGTTACAGGTGGTTATGAGCCATCCAGCTTCATTGCTGGGAGCTGAACTCAGGCCCTCTGTTAGAGCATCAGTTAACTGCTGAGCTGTCACACAGGCCCTTGGCTCTTTCCATTCAATAATCTCTCTTCACTTTAGGATTTACTTGTTTTTTCCCTGTCCCAATTCCCATCACTAGAATGCAAGGCTCTGTGAAAGAAGTCACCTTGTTTTGTGTATTGCTATCTCCCTAGAACCTTGAACAGCAATACTGAAGCAGGCCATAGGAAATATTTATTGAATAGACAAATGACTGTAGATGTGTGGTCTATATTTGAGCTGGGTCAAAGGTTGAGTGGTTGTTTTAGAAGCTGAAGAATTTGGTTAGGTATTTTATAAGAGGAACCAACATATGTAAGCTGTAACATTGTCATGTGCTTAGAGATAAGATGTGTGAGCTAGAGCTCAGATGTGTACCAGAAAGAAGAAATGGAAATGGTTTTGGGCTAGTTGTGGAAAATTCAGAATTGGACTTTTAGTATCAATGAGTATCATAGAAGGAGGAAGAAAACTTAAAAAAAAAAAACCTCTGGTTATGAAAATTTGAAACTTATTTAGATAGTGAGAAAATAGTAAAACAACCCCCATATCTCCATTAAGAGCTTACATATGACAATATCCTGATCCATTCCTAGTTATTTTGATGACTGTTTTAACATCTATACCTTTTCTCTGTCAATATTTCTCTAAATAGGATCAGGATGATTTATTTTAAATGAATTCAAAATACTTCTCATGTAAAAATTCCAAGATGTCATCAGATATCTTTTCAGGGTTCCCATTTTCTTGATCCTCTAAAGATTTTTTCCCCCTACAATTCATTTATTTGAATGAGGTACATAAACAAGTTATATTTATGCATCTTGGTTGATTTCTGTGTCTTATATGGGATCAGCCTTCTCTTTTTCTCTTTGCAGTTTCTGTAGCAAGAAATTGGACATTTACTGTAAAGCTCCCTATAATCTGAGTTTTGCTGATTGAGTCCTCCCAATTGACTGAGTCATGTATCAGGTCTCTGTTGTACCCACTGTATTCTTGTGTTAGTTAGTCATTATGTCTCAGCCTGTGCTTTTTAGTACATTATTAGCTATAAGTTGCCCTCAAACATTTGAAATATAGCTAATAGAAACTGATATATACTGTAAATATAAACCACAGACTAGATTTTGAATGTTTAATACTAAAATATAAAACACTTGTTTTTTGTTTATTGCTTGTTGAAATGGCAATGTTTTAGACATGATAGATTACTGGACAATATTACTAAAAACTTTCCTGTTTTACTTTTTGGAAATACTAGAAAATTTAAGTTCCAGGTATGGAATGATTATGTTTTTATTGGCTGTGTTGATGTAGACTCAGGCTTGATCAGGATATTATTATTTGTTGCGCAAGTAGTTCTGTTGTCTCTTGGAAAGGCTGTGGTTCCTGGTGGACAATGCAATATTAATAGCCATCGATGAGTGTTGTGACTTATGTTGTTGCAAGATGGTGTTTTCCTAATTATCTCTTCCCTTTTACATTTCTTACTATCCACTTCCCCTTATCATCTCTGTGGTCTCTGATACAGTCTAGTCTGATACAGTTTAGTCTGTCTAGTCTGCATAGGAAAATCATGATATTGATTCTCTCCTTTTATTTTCTGGCTTCATGGCATGTCTCTCTTGCATTTTTCCAATGCAGGTTTTCCTCCTGATGGAAATGGTTTGTCTCAAGAAAAAGAGCTGCTGAGTCTCTTCTGTTTCTTCTCATTACCTCATGTGGGCTATCTGTACATGGTTGTGAAATCTGTTGAGTTAATGTCAGTCTATTGGTATCCTGAGAAGTCTCAGCAAGCAGTGCTTACACCACAGTTTTTGCACGTCATCACAAGGTATGGGTCCAGTGTTGCTTCTTGTTCTCTGGCTCACTTGTTTTCAGTACATTTTCAAGCTGCTGCTGCAATCTTTGAGAATTTTAAGCCTGTTATAGTGGTCCTGTTAATGTTAAAGGTTTAGGCTCTGGCTTTGCCATCGTGGTGCTCCCTTAGGTTGGATGGGTGGCCTTGTAAAATCTAAAGTTCTCAATGAAGCCTTTCAGAGAATTTTGAAGAGTGGGGGACAGTTGCACATCTCTTTAGATTCCCTTTCTGTGCCTCATCTCATGGCCACTATCTCCTCTCAGTGTGAACTGAGTCATTTCATAATGGTTTAGAACACAGAACAGCCAGAAATATCTGATTCTGTTCCTCAATTAATAAATCTGGTGAAGCATTCATAGGGAGGTGGAGATTTGTCATCATGTGACTAGTGGGTAGCAGGGTAGTCCTGGCCTTACATACTAGAATATAAATTGATCTCTTTCTCTCTCTCTCTTATCTTTTTTCTTTTTTTTTTTATAGCATAATTCTTTATAGATTCTTTGGGAATTTCACATCATGCACCCCAATCCTGATTACCTCCCCATCCTTCCATATCTGTTCCTTACCACTGCAGCATCCCTCCCCCAAAAGGAATTCCTCCCAAAATTAATTTAAAAAACACAAAAAAACAAAAAACCCACCTTGCTCTTCCATTTTTTCCCTTCTCTCCAACACCTCTTCATTTGTCCTAGTGACATTGGGAGCTGCTGTGTGTCACACATTATACCCTTTTGTCCAGTCAGCCCCACCCACAAATGTTCCTTGCAATGAGTCATTGATCTGGTTCAAGGCCTCTGGCACACACCCTCATGGAACTCCTCCCAGATATCCTGCTATTGACCCAAGTCCTGATGGAGTCCTGAATCTGTCATTCTGCAGGACTAATCCCTTCATGTGCTCCAGCAGGTCATAGATGGGGTAGATGTTAGGGTGGGCCAACCCAAGGCCCAGGGTGTGGGTCTGATTGGTAGCTGAACTGGTCAGCCTGGGCCTCTGGGCCTCTTCCCCTCAGGCAAGGTGTGGAGCCAGCTCTTCTAGGCCCATGCCGTTGGGGCCAGATCTCCCATGCCCATGATGTGGGGTAGGGCCATCTCTCCTGAGTACAGAGAGAGGGAGGGGCAGGCAGCTCTCCTGCTTCAGTGTCCAGTGAGGAACAGGGCCAGCTATTCCAGGGCCAGCAAAGGATGGGGCTGGCCCTGCATAGCTCCTGGATTTCAATACCCAGATCATTTTGGCCCTGGCAGCATCATGGCCCTTGGATGCCAATAACTTGGATGGCTGGTCAGACCCCAGGCATCTTAATCAGCCCTCAATGGTAACAGGAGCCATGGACATCAACTCAGACCCTGGCTGATGTAGGACCATGGGCCCTACTCTGTAGGGTGTGGGCCTGGTTCCAGCAGTTAGGGCAGTCTGGCAGTTGGAGGTCGTTGGTGAAGGGCCTGGCCACTCATGTGGCTCAGAGGCTTAAAACTGATTGAAGGAGGATGATAAAGGCTGTAATCCAGGTTTTCAGAAATGTCCAATAGTTAACTGCCCACAACCTTGATTTTTGTTTTAATTTGGTGAATGTATCAGAATTTCCAGAGGGTGCTAAGAGTATATTTAAACAGTACAGAAACCACCTTGGGATTCTGATGTCCATTTTTAAACAGACTTCTCCCTGGTAAATGCCAACAGTGGGAGTGTCAGAACACAATCTAAGAATGGAGCCGTGTGAGTAGAATTCTGAATGCTTGTGAGAAAACTCCAAGAACACAAGACAAGAGGAATTTACCTACTAAATTTGTACCCTATGTTACTTCTCATGACATTATTGTGACAGAATGCTCAACAGAAATATCTTGAAGAATTGATTAGGCTCTTGGTTTTAGAGATGTCAATGAATTTGGTGAGGAGTATGTAGCAGAGATGCCTTTTGCATCATAGCTGATGGGAATCAGAAGAAGAACTGTTGGTGTTCAGCAGGCTTTCTCACTTCCCCCTTTTATTTTCTCTGAGCCACTATTCCAGAGGATGGACAGTGATGCTCTTGTGAGCTTTGAGGTTTCAAAAGATACAGGTGATTCTCAGTACTATCTCTATGCCTCATGGTTGTGAATTAGGAGCTCCCAGGTGTTCTTTCTCTTTGTCATCATGGACTCCAGTGCTCTGAAACCATAAGCCAAATTAAACTCATTAATTAATTAAAATTTTAGTTTTTCAAGACAGGGTCTCTTTGTGCAGCCATGGCTGTTCGGGAACTTGCTTTACAGATCAGGCTGGCCTGGAACTCACAGAGATTCGTCTGCCTCTGACCCCCAAGTACTGGGATTAAAGGTGTGTGACACCACTGCTCAACTAAACTCTTTTATCAGTTGCCTTGGTCATGGTGTTTTCTCACAGAAATAGAAAATAACTAAGGTAGACATTTTGAATATTTATCTTTTATTCCTTTTGTACTTCTGCTCAGTAATCTAATAATAACAAATAAACAGTATTACAGTAGGTGGAAACAAGTCAGAGACCCTTGCCTTTTGTCTCCAGAACCTAACAATCATTGACCTTTGTGTCATAGTTGCCCACTGTCATTCTAGACCCATGCAGATGTTGTTTGTGCCTCATTCTGTCAGGCTCTCTTCACATCACAAGGTTGCTTTCTCTGGTGTACATTAGTAAATGCTAGTGCTGGTATCCTAGTTTATGTGGTAGCATCAGAGATTATTTCCTGTAACTGTGGGAATGACACTTAACAGTGGTGTGAGATGAAAATGGTAGCATTGAGAGCTGAGCAGAGGCCTGGCTGCATGCCTTGCCATATGAGGTACAGAGCATGGCTGAAAAGGTGCCACCACTTCCAGTTCAATGCTAGCTACTGTTTGGTTTGGTTTAGGGTTTTTTTTTTTAGACAGGGTTCTTCTTATCATGGAGCTCTGGCTATCCCAGAACTCACCATGTAGACCAGGCTGGCCTCAAACTCACAGAGATCTGTCTCTGTCTCCTGAGTGCCAAAAGGTATACAACACCCACCACACCTAACCTTTTTTCCTAATTTTTAAGAGCTCATGTTTACTTCTCCAAGCTTCTAGTTTGTTTCCAATGTTATTCTTGCAAATCCTTTACAAGCTGAATTTGGTAGTAATTTCTCAGTAAATAGCTTTTTAATCAATATTGCTATTGATTTAGATAGCAGCAGATATCAGTGTGCCCTCAATCTGTCCTTTACCCTGCACAATGACCCTGGGGTTGTAGGAGATAGAGGAGTCAGGAGCCTTGTGTCTAGTTGGTTTTACTCTCTAGAAAGGTGTCAGCCAATATGAACTTTTCCAGTTTTCAAAGCAAATGGTAGACAAGGCATTCTGAAGAGTCTTGTTTCATTTTCATTTTACCATTCATATGTTTGTGTAGTCTGAGTTAGTCATACTTCATAATCAAGGCTGAATTTTATTCTGAGATGATATGATAGGTGATAGGTATTTGAATCCCCTATAGTGGGTTTCTCTGCTGATGCAATAAGCCAGATCAAGCCGAATTAAAAGTCCACATTTAATGAGCTAAGCACTCTCAAGCCCCCTAGAAGTGAGGTAGGGGAGGGGAAGGAGAAATCATGAGGCACATCTAGGGGCAGGGAGATTAAATAACCTGTAGGTGTGCTCTTGAGCAGTTCCAGGGGAGGAGCTGCCTCTTGGTAGGCTTTCTGAGAGGGGCAGGGTTTGGAGAGGGAGGAGGGAGGTTGAGGCAGAGCTCCAACTGAACAGTAGGTAGCAGTCAGGAAGCAGATTCTAATTCTGGCTTCTAGTAGTCAACCATTCATACTGTGAGCTACTGTTAGGGGCATTTTGCTATTGGTTAAGTGAGAATGTTGGTTCCAGCCTGGACAGCCTGACTCTTAAATGTGGGTATACATCACAGTCAGTGCTTGAGATTTCGATTCCATGGGAATGAGGTAGTCTATAAACATGTGTGGTGGTAATCTAATTGTACTGAAATGTGATTTTGATTGTATGTTAATAAATAAAGTTGCCCGGGGGTCAGAGCTATTAGAGCCATAGCAAGAGTGTGGCGGTGGTGGCACACGCCTTTAATCCCATAGATATCTGTGTGTTCAGGGATATAGCCAACATTGGAGACATATGCCTTTAAGACCTAGGGGGCTGTACATTCAGACAGTGACGAGGCAGTCACGTGTTTGGGTTTACAACCAATGAGAAGGCAGAACAAAATACTTTAAATAGACGAACAGACAGGAATAGAGCGCTCATTCGGGAAGCTGGGACACCGCAGGTGGAAGGGTGAGATTTTAGCTCTGAGCTCTGACCTCTCGGCTTTCTCTTTTGCATTGTTTCTGTGTTTCTTATTTAATAAGACGGTTGGTTACATCAAACATGCCTCAGGGATTCCGAAACACTATCCTTTCTAAGAACCAGACTAACTCACTATCCTGTAACAGATACTAGCATTGTTTTGTGCCCTCTGCCATTGCTCTGTTTGCTGGTGAAGCCCTTTCCACCACGGTGGGTACATTGGTTCTTGGCCCCCCTCTTTGCTTAGTGGCATCTCTCTTCTTCCTTAGCCAAAGCCTCCAGTGTTTCACGGTGCGGTGCAGTGCAGCAGTGGCTCATGAAGAGGACCTGTACATGGATACTACGTTGAAGGTTAGAGCTGACTTCTGATGACAGTAAAACACTGAGCTCAAGGGAGGGCATAAATGCTTCCAAACTTGTTCTTAGACCTAAGCTTGGAAAAGACTATAGGCCCAAGAAAGCCTTATTCATTGTGCTGGCTAATTTTATGTCAACTTGACACAGGCTAGAGTCATCTGAGAGGAGGGAAACACAATTGAGAATGCCTCCATAAAATCAGGGTATAGGCAAGCCTGTAGAGGATTTTCTTAGTTAGTGATTGGTGTAGGAGGACCCAGCCCATCATGGTGGTGGAGGGTATCCCTGTGCTGGTGGTGGTCCTGGATTCTATAAGAAAGCAGGCTACTAATGAAGCCATAGGAGCAAGCCAATAAGCAGCACTCCTCCATGGTCTCTTCATCAATTCCTGCCTGCAGGTTTCTGCCCCTCTTGAGTTCCTGTCCAGGCTTCCTTCAGTGATGAAAAACTTGGAAGTATAAGCCAAAAAACTCTTTCCTCCCCATCTTGCTTTTGATCATGATGTTTCATTTTAGCAATAGTAGCCCTAATTAATACATTTATTAAAGTATAAGTTCTGGATAGACACTAGTTAGTAAGCATTTCAGATGTGTGATTTGACAGTTTTTAAGATTGTTTCAATGTGTTTTAAAATGTTATGAGTAATAGATACAGTGTACCTTTAGAGCAGTTTCTCAACCAATGAGTCCCGACCTTTTTGACAAACTTCTATCTCCAAAATTATTTTCATTATGATTCATAACAGTAGAAAAATTACAGTTATGAAGTAGCAACGAAAATAATTTTGTGGTTGAGGGTCAGCACAACATGATGAATTGTATTAAAGGATGGCGGCATTATAAAGGTTGAAAACCACTACTTTAGAGGCAAGTTTGTAACTATGACATATTTTTTTGTCTTGTTTTGTTTTTAGTCTTTTATTCTCTCATATATCTCAACCACAGTTTCCCCTCCATCTCCTTCTCCCAGCTCCTCCCCTTCACCTCCTCTCTATAACACCAATTGCTAAAATGATCTTATTAATAAAAAACCCAGAGCCAGATATTGGGGTAAAAGCTGAGAGATCAGAGAAATAGAACAAGCCAGCCACAAGTTCTTACTGCTAGGAAATCTTCAGCCCAAGAGAGAGCTACTTCCTGTATACTCACGGCAATATACCTTTCTGTGCCCTGCCATCTTTTTCGTCGTCGTTGTTGTATTTTTTGTTTGTTTGTTTTCGAGACAAGGTTTCTCTGTGTAGCTTTGGAGCCTGTCCTGGAACTCGCTCTGTAGACCAGGCTGGCCTCAAACTCACAGAGACCCACCTGGTTTTGCCTCCCAAGTGCTGGGATTAAAGGTGTGTCCTGCCATTTTACTTCTTCTCTCTGCCCAGCTACATTACTTCCTCTTTCCACCCAGCTCTATCACTTCCTATCTGTCTGTACAGACCCCCAGACCTCTATGGTTAACTAGTGCTGGGATTAAAGGTCTGTGCCACCATGCCTGGCTCGGTTCCCAGTGTGGGCTTGAACTCATAGAGATCTGGCTGAATTTCTGCCTCTTGAATGATAAGATTAAAGGCATGTGCTATCACTGCCTGACCTCTGTGTTTAATATAGTGGCTGGCTTTATCCTCTGATCCCCAGGCAAGCTTTATTTGTTAGAGCACAAATAAAATACCACCCATTTTCCCCCTTTTTGTCTAAAATAAAAAAAAATTATAATATAAGAAAAATTATATACAATAAGTACAAAACTATATACAATATATACAGGGAATAAATACATCAACAAAGTGTAGTCCATTTGCCTTTGACAAATTCAGTGAAAATATTCCATTATCTATACTATTTTGGTGAGTCCAACATGTATCTATTCATTTTCTATCCTAACTTGTGTTACCAACTGAAAACTGTCTTTTGATGTCTTTCAAACTTACACACTTTACACTCTTTGAGTTTCTCTTCGAATTTGTTAATAAGGAAAACGATAACTATCTAATCTTTAACTCTCTCCAAGATCCGAGAAGGGAATAATGTTACCTAGTTAAACAGCAAGTGCAAACAAGTGACTTCCAAAAAAGGTGAAGAGTGACAGAAATAGCTAGCTGCCTGGACAGTCACCTGAGGTTTCTCTGCAACATTGGGGCATCCATTTTAAGCCTACAGACCTAGTATATCTGACAGAATCATCTGTGAAGCAGGATTTTCTAAAGAGCCTTCCTTCCTTGTTTTGGTAAGGATCGGCAGTGATTTCTTTTGTGTTCTGCTTGTCCATTTTGCCTGCAGTCCAGGCAAGCGCAGTTTCTTGGCCAGTGGCTAACTTTTGCCACAATGAAAGTAATCTCCAAAGGAGTTTCTTCAGTGCCCATCATCTTCTCAAAAGTAGATTGGTGCTGCCAGGAGCAGACATATCTCATTGTATGAAAAAAGAAAAAAAAAATCTTATGTTATTAAAACATCTTAAATGCCATATTGTGCAGATCTCTGAAGTGTTTGAAGATGACCTGTCTATCTAAAATATATCTCTATTTGATTGAAAACATATCTCATATGACTACAGGTTAGATTGTAATGACTACTAACCTGCATTTTTTTATTATCCTAAATAGTCGGTAATATCTTTCAAGGACTAGCAAATTACATTACATTGTTAAATGAACTGTATAGGTACAACATCTTGAATAAGATTAGAAACATATGTACAGTATTTTCCAACAAAATCAATCTCAAATTTGTATCAATATACATATTTTGTATACATTATACAGAAATCCAATCCAATGTAAAATATATAAAACTAATAGTTGCTTTTTTAAAGTGGATTCAATAAACTACCTTTTTAATCTTATATCTATATCTTCCCTTTTCTTTTCAGAGTAGATTCAATAATCTACTCCTTTATCCTATTATTTCTATATCACTTTTTTTTCTCAAATAAGAACCCTGAGTCTGATCTCCTTGTTTAGCGTTTTTTTCCTGACCATTATCAATTAACAACATGTAACCAACCATCCTAAACAATTACAATTATCCATAACCCATTGAAAGACCAAAAACCACCACCCCACCTTTTGGGAATGTGGGCATCATTTTCCTAAAATTACTTCCTGCTGTCTAGGGGCAACAATATCTTTAGGGGATCCTGAAAAGAAAAAAAAAATGGGTTAATTGTCAAGTTCTGAGAGAGTTAGCTGTATCATTTGTCCAGTCTCTGAATAATGAGAAAATGCAGGGCTTGTCTCATTCCTTGCTCAAGTAGTATGTGAGGCTGGATCATCTCAACTAGCCATCTTAAATTTGTCCTGACTAGTTTGTAGTCCAAAACCAATCATTGGGTGGTATTTGTCAGCTTAGTGGTATTATCATCACCCTGATGGAATCATTCTTGTGGGGCCCCATTATCTTTTGGGTGACTTCAAAGTCACAGTTAGATGCGATCGTGGTTCCCTTCAGAAAACTGATAGAAACTCAAACCCGAAATCATGTACAGGAAGCTAGATAAAGCCTTTTTTTTCTAGGATTAGTTATTACTCTATGTGTCCGTTAATATCATGACAAAAGTTTAAAAGTTTTAAAGTGTCAAAATAGAACCAAAAATTATGAGATTAGTCGCAATTGAATAGTCCCTTAATTTTGGGTTTTTTTTCTGTCCCAAATAAGATGGCTCTTTGGACAGGATACAGAAATTTTGGATTTTTTTTTTTAATAAGTGTGGTTGGATTTAGAGAAGGAGCAAGCCATACTCCAACTCCAGATCCAGCTTTAATTTTTTAATTGAACTAGGACTACATAAAGACCATTTGCATTCTGTGTCTGTAGAGAAAAGCAGAAACAAACATTTAGGAAGACTTATGAAATTTTATCCAGTTAGATATGTGATATTGATAGGACAATTAAGTCTTTTTTTTTGGGACATTTTTTTTTCTGGGTGATTTGTCCTTTTCCTTCAGATGTCTCATTTGTCCATTGTTCTTCAGATTCTTTAGCCTTCATTCTCCTGAAAGACAAAAACAAAAACCCTTCACCAACACTGACTTTGGGGAGTTTCACTTAGGGCAAGTTGTATCTGATTAAATGGAAAGCATCTGTTAGTGTTATAAGTTAGTTTAAATTTAATGTTCATGCTATCACTTCTTCTAATTAAGAGGTCTCTCTTGTTTAAATTGAACCTTTATTAATTTTGATGGTATCCATAGCTTTTCTTCTCCTGTAGAAACAAAAGCAAACCTCATCCAATGTCTCTCTGCAGCTGTTGTTCTTTCTCATTAGCATTGAGAAAATCCAGAGTTAATAGAGCATTATGTAATCTATTTCTGGGGGCTTTTGCTACCCCTTTCTGTTTATTTAGCATATCCTTTAGAGTTCAGTTTGATCTCTCTATAATTGCTTGGTCCATAGGATTGTGTGGTATACCTGTAATATGCAAAAAACTTATTACAAAAAATAAGCAGAGACATATGTTGGAACATTGTCAGTTTTAATTTGTACAGGTATACATGATGGCCATAACGTCTAATAAATGTGCAATTATAGAATCAGCCTTTTTGGAACTTAGAGCAGTTGCCCATTGAAATCCTGAATAGTTGTCAATAGTGTGGTGTACATATTTCAATTTTCCAAATTCTACAAAATGAAACTCTTCCATCTGCCAGATTTCATTCCTCTGAGTACCCTTTGGGTTGCATCCTGCTGGTAGTGGAGTTTGATTGTAAAAGAATAAGTAGGACATTTCCTTGTAATTTCCTTGGCTTGTTGCAAGGTTACAGAAAAATCCATTTTAAAACCCTTACTATTGACATGATGTTTTTAATGAAATTCTGAGACCTCCAGCACATTTCCTATCAATAGTTTATCAATCTCATCATTGTCTTGTGCTAGAGGTCCTGGTAGACCCATATGGGATCAGATATGAGTTATATATAAGGGATGATTCCTATTCCTGATTATTTCTTGTAATTGAATAAATAACAAAGTTAATTCTGACTCATCAGGGATAAATTCTGCAGTCTCAATATGTAAGACCAATTTTTCAGCATACTGAGAGTCAGTAACTATGTTGAGAGGTTCCCAAAAATCCATTAATACCATCAGAGTGGCTTATAATTCCGATTTTTGGACAGAATTATAAGGACTTTGAACCACTTTACTTAAATTTTCTGATTTGTAACCTGCCTTTCCTTGTTTGTTTGTGTCTGTATAAAATGTAGAGGCTCCAGATATTGGTGTTTCCCATGCAATGTGAGACAGGATCCAGTTAGCTCTCTTTATATTTATTTCTATCTTTTTGGGATATTTGTTGTTAATTCTATCCCAAAAAATTACTGCAAGCTCTTTGCCAAAGTTCACTTTCTGCCCATAATTTGTCAATTTCATCATTTGTTACAGGTACTACAATTTCTGCTGGGTCTGTTCCTGGTAATTGATTCACCAAATTTGCTGACAACAAGCCTTCAGATGGGAGGCTGACTGTTTCTGTGTAGAGCAGTAGTGGCCTGAGCAAGTTTCAAGGCAGCTACCTAGTGTGGTAGCAGCCCAAGATAGGGATCCAGAGAGAGCCTACAACCCACCAGGAGAAAAGAAGCCAAGGAGACTCCAGCACACGTGAGTGGAGACTCCAGCCACATGCAGCTTGGGCCTGAGCCAGAGGCCTGCAAGGCTACAGGCAAGCAGCTTTTTAGTGAATTCATGCCACAGACGTTGGATCACCACCAGATGTAACACAAATTGCTAAACAGTCTTATAAATAAAAAAAACCCAAAGCCAGATATTGGGGTAAAAGCTGAAAGATAAGAGAGGCAGAGCAGCAGCCACTAGTTCTTACCCCTAGAAAATCCTACACTGAAAGAGAGTAAACTCCTCTCTCTGCCCTGCCTTGTCACTTCCTCTCTCCACCCAGCTCTATCACTTCCTGTCTGTCTGTACAGACCTCCAGGCCTCTATGGTTAAATAGTGGCTAGCTCCTCCTTCTAATTTTCATGCAAGCTTTATTCATTAGAACACAAAATATCACCACAGTTAGTAAGTAGGTGAAGTGATTGCATGATTACTCAGTAGCATCTAGGGTTTTAGAACTGGTGAGGCAGTGGGGAAAGGGAGCCAGGTGTGAACTACCGCCTGCCTCTCATATCTCCACTGATGCTGTGCACATCACAAAAAAGTACAGAAAAATCTACAAATTGTAGTTTTCCCAGCAGATGACAGCAAAAAGTAAGCCAAGACAGCAACAGAAAACTACAGCACTACAGTCGAGCAGGTAAAAAAATGAACTCACTCTGTTGGACACAGTCACTCTCCAATACCTGTTGATAGTACTGTGGTACCCATACCTCAGGCTCACTAGGCAGGACAAAACAGCTAGTTACTAACTAATATAATCATCACTAAGCAACAGCACCACCATTACCACCAAAAAAAAAAAAAAAAAAAAAATAGCACTCAAGGTAGATATAAAGTAACCTGTGAAAACCAGAACAGAATAATTTGGGGGCTACTTGCAGCAAGCATAATTGTTATGAATATTCATTCAGTTAGCTTATACCTTAGAAGTGAAATAGCACATACTGTTATGCAGATGATGACTATATTACAGAGAAAAGAAATTCAAGGTCAGATGATCATCAAAAACTTGCCTACATTCAGTTGTATTCAAAGATTTTCTGATATTAAGGATATTCTCACTAAAAGCAAAAATGAAATTATTGATCTAACATATTAAGCTTTAAAGTATAGAAAATTGTCAAAGCCTTGGAAAATAAAGAATTGTATTCTGATAATAGTAAAAGAAACCACTTTCATGCACTACCTTCAATTGAACAAATTGCACAATACTGTTTTAATAGTTCTGTACAGTTGTTACAAATATGTCTGTTAAAAGCAAAACTATAGAACCAGGAATGGTAGTTCACACCTGTGAACCCAGCACTTGGAAGACTGACACAGGAGGACTGATCCATGTTGGAGGCCAGCCTGAAAAATAAGCATCATCAACAAATGATGCTGGCATAGCTGGATGCTGGTATGTAGAAGAATGCAAATAGATCCATATCTATCACCTTGCACAAACTCAAGTCCAAGTGGATCAAAGACCTCAAAATAAATCCAGATACACCGACCTTAATAGAAGAGAAAGTGGGAAATAGCCTTGAACACATTGTCATGGGAGACAATTTCATGAACAGAATACCAATAGTGCAGGCACTAACATAAATAATAAATAAATGAGACTTCATGAAACTGAAAAGACCTAGAAAGACAAATATGGTATGTACTCACAAGAAGATATTAGCTATAAAGTAAAATATAATCAAGCTACAGTCACAGACCAGAGAGCATATGAAGCAAGAAGGGCTCAAGGGGGGGACATAAGGATCTCCCTGGGAAGGGAAAAGCAAACAGATTTTGTGGCTGGACTAGGAGAGAGGTGATAGAGCTGGGTAGAAAGAGGAAGTGATGTAGCTAGGTGGACAGAGGACGTAATATGGCAGGATATAGAAAAGTTTATAAGGCGTGAGTATACAGGAAGTAGCTTTCGTGGGCTGAGGATTTCCTAGCTGTAAGAACTTGTGAATAGCTTGTTATATTCCTCTCAGCTTTCACTCCAATATCTGGCTCCAGGTTTTTTGTTTTTTTTTATTAATAAGACTGCTTAGCAATTGTGTAACATGTGGTGAACCAATTTTTGTAGCACAAATTCACAAAAAAGCCTCTTGCCTAGGGCTCAGGCCCAAGTTGGAAGTGGATGGAGGCTCCACCCCATGTGGGCCAGAGTCTCTTTGGTTTCTTCTCTACTGGTGGGTTATGGGCTCTCCTTGAATCCTCATCTCAGACTGCTACCACACTAGATACCTGCCTTGAAACTCTCTCAGGCTTCTCTTGTTCTATGCGGTCGGCAGACTTGGTGAGTCAATTAAGATATCTTAAAAGGAGAAATTAGTTAAAAGAGAAATTTTTTTCCCACATTAAAAATGTGGGAAACATTTTTACAATGGAGGGAATTTGTTCTCTGTCTAATAACATATTAGGTGTTGTGAAAATAGAGCAATGAAATGGAAGGATAATTAATGTTGATGGTATTTGTATAATGTCAATTATGAATATTATTTGTTTGATTATTTTGTTTGATCATTAGAAAGGTTGGATAATTTGAGTGCCAAGATAAAAGTTTTAGAAAACATTGTTAAAACAGATCATAGACATATTCAGACACAGACAGAAGAATTTAAAGATGAACCTATCTCAGCATTACATTATATGGTTATGGAGAAACAGCCTAAGGCTTTCAAACAGCCAACCTTAATCTATCCAGTAACCTTACAGGAACTGCCAAATGCTCAAGGCTGTGTATGAGCTGATTGCACTGCTGTGCAAATGTTAGATTTGAGAATTTTCAAGGAAGCTATAGTCTCATATGGTATACATTCTCCATTTGTAAAGCAGATGTTAAAATCATGATTAACTTGTAATAGAATTATCCCTCAAGACTGGAAAAATGGATACAGCTGATTTAGAGACTGGAACCTGGTTATAATGGAAGACATGATGGAAAGAGGAGGCTAAGACTATAGAACAACAATGTAGGGTTAGAGGTATAGAAATGTTCCAAGATCAAATTCTTGGAGAAGACAATTATGCAAATATTCAAAGACAATCTTTACATGATGACCACACCCTAGTTATATGCCACTTAGCAGCCTTGAATGCTCAGAACAGACCTGAAGAAGTAGGAAAGAAAACTGAGTCATTTACAAAGTTATACAAGGCCCAAAAGAAACCTTCACGGATTTCTTACAAAGGCTGTCTTTAGCAGTAAATAGAATAATACCAAATTCAGAAGCTACACAGATAATAATTGAATCTCTGACTTTTGAAAATGCTAATGCACAATGCAAACGGGTACTTAGGCCATAAAAGGCAAGATCAGCACCCTTCAAGGAATGGATCCAAGATACAATTAATATTGAATCTCATGACCATGATGATACTTGGATAGGAGAGGTAATTTCCAGAGGTGTGAAGAAAAATAATAATGTTAGATGCTTTAACTGCAGTAAACAAGATCACCTACAAAGGGATTGTAAACAAGGTGTTTCTAGAAACAACATTTTTTTCAGAAAACAATGGCAACAGAACACCACTCCCTTCTGGAATATGCAGAAGATGTGGTAAAGGCAAACATTGGACTAATGAATGTAGATCAACAAGGCACAAACAGGTAATCCTTTTTCTTTGCCATTAGGAAACTCCTTGAGGGGCCTCTTGCAGACCACCATGGCAAATTCAGTTCAGTCCTTTCCTGCCATCACAGTAGAAATCCCTTTTCAGAGCAATTAAATAACCAAATGCCTATTGTAAAAAACCATACAGCTCAGGGTGATAGAACAGCTATAGGAGAGAGAACAAAAAGTTCAAGAGAAACCATAAAGTGAATATTTTGGCAAACTTCTATAAATGTACAAAGACCAAAATTAAAAATATGAATAAATGACATTCTCATTAAAGGTCTTGTTGACACAGGTGAAGGCATAACAATAATTGTATCAGAATCTTGGCATCCAAATTGGCCTCTTCAGGATGTAAATGTTCAACTGTTAGGTATCTGAATATTATCTCAAGTGAAACACAGCGCAAGATGGGTCGAATGTATAGGGCCAGAAGGACAGAGAGGAAAATTAAAGTCATACGTGGCTAATATATCTATGAATCTATGGGAATGTGATTTATTACAACAGTGGAATACCCAGATTAACATTCCTCCAACTTCAGAAACAAACCAGAAACTCACATATGTTTCTGAGAAGAATATAAGAAGGTATTATAAAGAACAGTTACTGACCATCTTGACTGTACAAGAACAGGGCACAATAGCTTCTGATTTTTCAAAGACACAAACATTTCTACCTTTAAAATGGTTAACAGACAATCCTGTACGGGTTCAGCAATGGCCTTTAACAACACAGAAAATACAGGCCTTAGAACTGCTGGTACAATAGCAGTTAAATGCTCAGCATATTAAAAAAATCAACCAGCCCTTGGAATTCTCCTGTATTTGTTATTAAAAAGAAATCTGGTAAGTGGAGGATGGTAAAAGACATAATAGCAATTAACAAGGTAATTCAGCCAATGGGCTCTCTACAGACTGCAATTTCTTTGCCTATTCTATTGCCTAAAGGTTGGCTTCTTATAGTTATCAATTTAAAAGACTGTTTCTTCTCAGTACCCTTACAAGAAAAAGACAGAGAAAGATTTGCCTGTACAGTGCCTACTAATAATTTTCGGCCAGTTAAGAGATATCAATGGAAGGTTCACCCACAGGGAATGTTAAATAGCACAACCTTGGGCCAATATTTTGTATGACAGCTGTTGGAAGTAATATGTAAACAATTTCCCAAATTTATAATTTATCATTACATGGCCAATATTTTACTAGGTGATTCAAATGTAGATACTTTAGAAAGAATGCTTGAAGAAATAAAGAAAATTTTGTCTTGTTGGGGATTACAAATTGGTCTTGAAAAGATACAAAGAAGAGATTCTATTAATTATTTAGGATATAAAATAAGTCTACAAGAAATTAGTTTGCAAATTAGGAAAGATAGACTACAGACTCTTAATGACTTTCAAAGATTATTCAGAGACATTTCCTATCTACAGACCACTGTTGGAGTAAAAGGATGAACTGAGTAATTTGGTCAAATTCTTAGAGGGTGACAAAGACTTAAATAGTTCAAGAGAATTATCAGGTGAAGCCGAGAGAGAATTGGCTTTGGTGGAAAAGAAAGTACAAGGTCTTCAAAGACTATTTTTGCAATAGTTATCCCAGCTCTCAGACTCTCTTTCTGTATTTATAGTTAGCAGTTCAAAAAAGATCTATAAAGTAGGTGGTGGGTGACATGTATAGATTAGTATTGTAAAGAACAAGAACTGGGTGGAGAATTTTTATCAAATGAACAGACTGACTTTGTGGGTTTGTTTTTAAATACAGGGTTTCATGTATCTCAGGTTGGCCTCTAAGTCACTTTGTACCTGACTATAACCTTGAATTTCTGATCATCCAGTATCCCTCTTGAGTGAGGTGTGAGCCACTGTGCCTGGTACTATGCCATGCTGGTGAATGAACTCAGGACTTCATGTACTCTGCTAGTTGAGCTACATCCCCAGCCCTGATGTTTGAAGATGAGATTCACATACCTTCATTCCTTCGTTAAATTTGTAATTTTTTTTTCTTTATTAGGCTTGCCCACCTGTCACTATGGATGTGTGTGCTTTAAGAATACAGCTTTTCATAGGCCTGAAAGCCATCTGTCATTTTAAAAACCACATCATACTTCTGACCAAGGCAGACCCTGAATCCATTCCAGAGAGAAAAGAATCACCCAAGAGGCTTCTGTAAGTATTCCCCGAGCTCCACACATTTCTGCCAGTTTCTGGAATGAAGTGTACCTGGTATATTGTATATGTGTCTTACTTTTATTTTTTTAATTAAAACTCAGAATGATCAGATAGGTGACTTTTCCAGAGAAAATAAGGAAGGTGTAATGATGTCTATAATATTGTTTGTAATTTACCATGGAACTTTTATAAGAAATGAATTACAAAATAGTTTCAGTAGCTATTGCCTGTACTGTGGATAAGAATATAAAAGATGTGGCTTCTCTGTGGAATTATGGGCATAGACAGAACCTATAATGTTAATCCTGGCCACAAAGCTTTTTCCTGTTTCTCCTCTTGGGCATTTCAGTACTACACTTTTTATCCAAAGGTCATTTTTATGTTATAAAAGAGCTTATTATATTTTTATATTAAAGAATGATCCATTTTATATTAAAGAAAATACATCACAGTAAAAGAGATAACACTTTAAGCCAACTCACAGGCTTATGTATCTTCAACATTTTTCCAGTGATATGAACATTTTACATGTTGTTTCTGTTAAGATTTTGTGGTCCATGGCATGCTGGACTCAAGGAAGCCACAATGAAGAGGGCCTGGACATGAGGATTTTCAAAACTGATAGGTCTGCATGCCTCTTTGGGGACCTTAGTCTTGGAGAATTGGAGGCAAGTTGGCTTACCAGTATATGACAGAATAGTAAATGCTATATACTTGTGAAGTGTTGTGAACTTTGGAAAGTGACTATGTGTATAGCTAATTACCAAGGAAAAATTAAATGAAAGTGATATAATACTTGTATTATTTTTACAGTACCCAATATTTACAGGTGAGAACGGTAATTTATTAATAACATGTCTTGTCATTCTGATCCTTTTCAGTTCTAGAAAAGATGCCAGTGTTAGGAGCAGAATCCCTCCCATAGCCGAGGCTGGATGGAATCTGTATGTTGTGAATACAATTGCACCAGTTCAGCTATACAAAGAAATGGTACTGTTTCAGACATCATTTAGAGTGAAATTGAATGTGAAAGAGTGGTTCTAGACAGATGTTGCTCTTGTTATTGCCCAGCCTCTGCCCCTTGTATTTCACTAAGGAAACCTCAAAAGAGAAAAACAAAATGGATTAAATCAATTATACATTCCAGTTTGCTGCATCCAGACAGCTTCCAGGCTCCATCACAACAGTCAAGCATGTATCTTTCTTCACTTTGTTTTCACAGCTTCTGGCATTTGAGAGGCCACTTACACTCATCCTCCAGAGAGGACTACTGAACTAATTTAATCCATTGACTTTGAGTCCTAGTGTGCTGGTTGTTTTTTGTCAACATACCACACACAAACATATACATAATCTGGGAAGAGGAAATCTTAATTGATTCCTTATCAGATTTCCTTATAGCTCTGTCTGAATTAATCATTGAGGTAAGAGGGCCACTGTCACTGTTAATGCCACTTTCTAGCCAGGTGGTCCAGGGTGATGTAAGTAAGCATGTTGAGCAAGCCATGGGAGCAAGCCCAGAAACAGTGTTTCCCTATGGCTTCTGCTCCAGTTCCTGTTTCCATGCCTTGGCTTCCCTCAATATAGATTATAAGCTGTATGCCAAATAAACCCTTTCCTCCTCCCAAGTTGTTTTTGATCAGTGTTTCATCATAGCAACAGTAGCCAAATTAAAGCACCTAACAAAGAGAACCAGGAAATGGAGGTGAAAAAACAAAAATCTCAGGTAATTATCTTCTGTCACACTCTTTCTTCCAAGTATAATAGGTTGTCCAGGTACAGTAGCTCCAGCAGCAGCCTGGTGAGGGGCCTAGAGTGGAATTCCTGTCGTTTCAAAATTCACAGCTCCCTACTCATCTCTGGCACTTAAAACACTTTTCTTTTAAATAATGCCAAGCTTAGATAAATTGAAGGAATGAGAAATATACAAAGAAAACCTTACAGCTAACACACAGATTGTAGTCTGCACACCTCCCAATTTGCCCTCATATACTCCTGTACTTTCCCAACACAGTTATTTTCCTTGGTCCATTGAAAAGTAACTGTATACATCACAGCTTTTAACTTTAAATAATAAGATACACCTATATAACCACAGTAATCCATATGCTTCAATAAATTTAATCTTGACACAATATCTAGCCCATAGTTCATATCCCACCCAGTTTAGTCAGTGGAGTCAGCCATGGCTTGATGGCTTTCCCACCAGTCCATTCTAGGATTGGACAATATGCTTAATTATTGTGTCTTAGCTTACTTTAATCAGGAGGAGGAGAAGGAGAAGAATGCAGGCTGAGCAAGCCTAAGCAGTGATCCTTTCTGGTCCCTGTTTCTGTTCCTGCCTCCTGGTTCCTTCCTCCAGGTTCCTTCCTTGGCTTTTGTTAGTGATGAACTGTGACCTGTAAGCCAAATAAACCCTTTCTTCCCCAAGTTGCCTTTGATGGTGGTGTTTTATCACAGTAATAAAATGCAAACTAAGACAATATGCAACCACTTATTTACTTACTTTTAGTGTTTTATATACCTATATATTAATTTTATTAACAAAATGTAATGAAGTTCTTCAGCATGGAGACGGGGTAGGGAACTGGTGATCTTTCTTCAGCAACACTAGCTGTTTGTCTTTTTGTTTCAGGTAGACTACAGTAACACCTACAAGACTGTGAAAACCCAGAGCTGTATCCACTTACTCAGTGAGGCTCATCTGCTGGTAAGAGCTGCCCTGATGGATGGCAGTCAGCTGGAGCCTGCAGAGAAAGCAGAGCTCTTAGAAGCATTTAAAGAAAGCTGTGGGCACCTTGGAGACTGTTACAGCAGGTTGGTGAGACCTCTTAAGCTTTGTTACAGAATTTTACATGTAATTACCAGTTTTGTTTTGTTTTGTTTTGTTTTGTTTTGTTTTGTTTAATCTCTGGGAGTTGGTTCACTTTTTTCATTTATTTTACAAGCATTTGTTGAATGCATGCTATGTGTCAGGTACTGTGGTAGGCTTAAAGATACAAAATGAATATGACCTACCCAGTGTCTTGAAAGTGTCAAAGTTTGTTAGAGAAATAGTAAATCTACTACCAAACTTTTGAATATGGAAGGGTGGTTTTATTTATTTATTTATTTATTTACTTTTTATTTATTTTTTTACTTTATTTTTGTTTTCAGGACTTGAGGGTCATATAACCAGGAAAAAAGACCTGAGATAGCTTTGGTACTTGCTTCTTGTCTGATAGCTTGAGGGAGGGGTGCCACTGGAACAGTCTGAGATCTTACTATTAGTAATCAGTGGTTTCTTGATGTCACAAAGAAATACTAAGGTCAATAGAGATTTTTATTTCTGAGAATCATGTTTATAAAAGTTTTTGTAGACAGTTGTTTTACGGGCTTACTTAGCTCGTGTAAATGATTATAAGTAGACTATGCTGAACCATAAATGCCATTATTTTAGAGGCATATTAAATATTAAAATTCATGCTGGGTTGTCATGGTGCACACCTTTAATCCCAGGACTCAGGAGGCAGAGGCGGGTGAATCTCTGAGTTTGAGGCCAACCTGGTCTACCAAGTGAGTTACAGCACAGCCAGGGATACACAGAGAAACCCTGTCTTGAAAAGCCAAAAATGAAAAACTAAAATTCACTTAATGAATGATTGGTATTCCACCTTTATTGTGTTCAGGAAAAAAGAAACTGCAAATTGAAGTGAAATTATAAAATCAAACTATATGGTTACTAGTGGCAGGAGAAAAGCATTATGAGGCTTATTTCCTTGAAAACATTATCTGTTTTATTATTAACTATGTTAAGTAGCTGGTTTAGAAATGAACATTTGTTTTTTTGGTTTTTTTTTTTTTTGAGTCTACCAGGTTGATCTCAGTCCTCGGGGGAGGCTTTGCCCTGGAGGAGGTGGGAATGGGGAGTGGACTGGGGGGAAGGGGAGGGGGGCAGGAGGGGGAAAACAAGAGAACACGTGGCTGATATGTAGAACTGAATGGTATTGTAAAATTAAAAAAAAAAAGGAAAAAAAAATAAACATTTGAAGCCCTTTAAAATTTCTCTCTCTTTAGGCTTGACACTGAACAATCCCACCTCGCCTTACCATACTATAAGATGTCCGGTTTGTCTCTGTCTGAAGTTTTGGCCCGTGTGGACTGGACAGAAGAGAGTTCACAGAAATATGAGAGAGGATTAATATTTTATATTAATCATTCACTTTATGAAAACCTGGATGAAGAATTAAGTGAAGTGAATATAATTTCCTATACAGTTTCTGTTTTTAACTTTTCATTTTAATAATTTTTTAGTAAATAGTATTTAGAACTTAAGTTCCAAATATTTTCTTCTTTTTTGTACACTAAAAAGAAATCAGTGTGCTCTTTTCTCCTTTAATGATTTTAGGATTATAGCTGGGAAAAGAGTTTAGGGGTCACCTTCTCATATTTCCTCAGTATTCATCATGGAGATGTTATCTGTTGTGGTTGAGAACTTGCCCAATCATAGTGACATCTATTCTTGAAGTGAAGGACAGAACCAGGTCCCTGCCTTCCTTTGCAGTATGATTTTTTTCACAACTCCATTTCACTTATTTTTCAAGTGTCCAAATGTCAAATGAGCCAGTGACCTGTTAAGACATTATTAAAGTTTATTTTTGTATTTTGTATTTTAAGCACAGTTGGAAATTGCAATACTGTCTACTTGGAGATTTCATGGGAAGTAAAATTTCTCTTGAGTTATATTATTGTATATATTTTGAACTAAGTTGTAGTTTTTAAATTGTAGACTTTTAAGTATATAATATTTTCTCCTATGTGATTAAAATTAGAAATGTTGGTCACAAATTGGTATATATTTTTCACTGATTTTTTTTCTTATTGCACCTCTGTAGACAGATCATGCCATCTCATTTCTAGTCTCCCAAATATTCTTATGAACACTGTTTCTCAATCATAACATTATATTGTTTATATACTGGCTTTACATGCATACATTCCTTTTGTTCTGATTATATTCTTCCTATTGGTTAACCTTTTATACTTTGTTCATATTCATCAAAGGAATTAGCAGCAAAAGTGGCTCAGATATTTCATGTGGCTGAGCCGAAGCAACTGCCTCATGTCCTCTGTAGTCCTTCTATGAAGAATATCAGTCCTTTAACTGCCTTGCATTATTTAAAGAATCTGGATACTTGTGAATTTTCACCAGCCTTAGTGACCTTGACCAAGGCAGCAGTGGCCTTGAAAATGGGAGATCTTGACATGTACAGAAATGAAATGAAGAGCCATTCAGAGGTAGAGTACCCTGCCTGGTGCTGAGCACAGTCTGAAAGAGGATTGGAGGTGGTCCCGAGGCATTTGGCTTTCTTCTGGCTTTGTACCTCAGGGCTTCTACTTTTTTTTTTTTAACTTTTTTTTTTTTTTTTTTTTTTTTTTTTTTTTTTTTTTTTCTGAGATAAGGTTTCTCTGTGTAACTGCCCTGGCTGTCCTGGAACATGCTCTGTATACCAGGTTGGGCTTAAACTCAGAGAGCTGCATGCCTCTGCCTCCTGAGTGCTGAGATTAAATGTGTGTGCCACCACCTCCTGGTCTAGCTCATGGTTTCCTAGTAACAGATAACAGACAGTATTAGATGGGAACTAATCTAAGTGGGACTTTAGATCTGGCAAATGGAACAAAAAAATAAGATTGATAAATACCAAAAGTGGCTATTCAAAGATCTTTCATCATCTTAGTGCCACATATATTCAGAATATTATGTTTGATACAGAAGAATATAAAAGCTGTGCCCAGAGTTGGCGATTAGAGTAGGTATAAAAGACAGTGTGTTCCCTGGAAGCATAATAGGATAATGAGTTTTTTCAAGTATAGAAAGAAGGATATTAACTGCAAACCATATGAGTCTAAAGGTGCAAAAATGCTGTCCACTCAGAAAAAAACACAAGTGATACCATGGAGTAGTGGATATTTAAATGGTACACCAAAGGAGGAAACAGAGACCAAAGATGCTATTCATTTAAGGTGGGGGTGAGGGGGTTATTTGTGTGCTTATGTCCCAGGCCTATTATAAACTGCTTTCATGTATTATTTCATTTCATTCTTGTTTAGTGCTGAGGTCAGTGTTGTCATAACTGTTACACACATGAGACCCCTAAGACACAGAGCCGAAATAACTTGTCTGTGATTGCACAGTTGGTCAGCTTGAACAGGCAAGGTTACTTTAGAGCCTGGGCCGCCTTCTTATTGTTGCCTGCTTGGTCAAATGCTCACAGTATAAACAAGTTTTCTAAAACAGGAAAGATTATACCAGGAGACAATTTGCTATGAGAAGTCAGCATTAGGGCATCTGCTTAAAAGAGCAGAGTTCTGAAAATCAGAGTTTTCTTTCCATAATTTTGAGAAGACTTAGGACATATATTCCCAATCTAAAACTCTTTACAAAAATGGAACATCTCTAAATTTAGTTATCTATTAGTAATTTATATAATACAGCTAATGGTATCCTTCTTGGGATAAGAGTTAGTTTTTGTGGCTAAAAAAATAGAAATAAAATGTTAATAACTTTCCCTAAATCATGAATGCATTAGGATGTATTATGAGATGAGTAAAGTTGATTTGTAATATATACTGCATTTTAACATTTCTTTTTTAATCTGAAGATGAAGCTGGTATATGGCTTCATTCTGGAACCTCGGCTGTTAATTCAACAGTGGAAAGGCCAGATTGCTCCTACTGAACTTGCAATTCACTTGAAGGAAACTCAGCCTGGATTGCTTGTGGCTTCAGTCCTGGGCTTACAGAAAAATGGTAAAATTGGAATTGAAGAAGCAGATTCTTTCTTTAAGGTTTGTCCAGTTGAAAATATAACTTTTCTGAACAACCTGATAGAAAACAAAGGAGAGTAGGAACTGAAGTGAATTTTCATTCATTATTGAAAAGACAGACTTCTGTATAATCAGTTTATAATTTAAACATACAGATTAAAAAGAATGTTTCTGCAGAAACTTCATGCACGCAACCTAGAATCTGTTTCTTATTTTTAAAAAATATGTAACTTTGCTCTTGCCATGGCTGTCAAGCCATGACCACATGACCACATAAACTACATGACCACAATGGTGGAGCAATAGCTCTGTTGTCACATCTGGCTCAGCATGTATGTGGGGTACCCTGTTTTCAAGGTGCTGTGTGGAAAAGATGAAGACACAATTCCTCAGCTTTTGGTAGACTTCTGGGAAGCTCAGCTGGTAGCTTGTCTCCCAAACATGGTACTTCAGGAACTCTTCTTCAAGCTTACATCTCAGTACATCTGGAGGTTATCTAAGAGGCAGTGTCCTGATACCATACCATTGAGAACATCAGAGGATTTGGTAAGATAATGAAATAGTACCTTAAATGCATACATTACATGCTGCAATAATCTGTTCTTAGTTGCGTTTTATTTTTAAGAGAGGGAGAGGCAGAGAGAGAGAGAGAGAGAGAGAGAGAGAGAGAGAGAGAGAGAGAGAGAGAGAGAGAGAGAAAGGGGGAGAGAGAGAGAGCGCTGTGCATATGCACAGATGTGCAGATCCTAAAGGTCACTCTCGGGTGTTATTCTCAGGAACTCTGTCCATTTCTTTCGCAACAGGGTCTCTAATTAGCCTGCAGGATATCAGTTAGGCTGTACTAGCTAGCCAAAGAGCCCCAGGTATCTTCTGTTCTGCCTCCTCAACATTGAGTTTACAAATATGTACAGCCATACCTGACATTTTTCTAGGTTCTGGAAATCAAATTCAGGTTTTTATTCTTGTGAGGTAAACACATTACATACTGAGGCTCTCTTTCTAGCCCCTACCTTAATGTTTAATGCATAGAATGTACCTGAAGTTACTCATATCTTATGTATTTTCCCATTCTAAAGAACACCACCTGGGGCTGCTAACATGGCTTATCAGGTAAAGGCTCTTTCTGCCAAGTCTTAGGACCTAAGTTCCATCCCTGAGATTCTCAGTGGAAGGAGAGAACTGAAAGTTGTTTTCTGATCCCTACATGTGCTTCATGGCACACACAAACATAAATAAACGAAAATTTAAAGACTACCGCCTAGAAGCCAGGTGTCATGGCTCATGCCTTTAGTCCTACCACTTGGGAGGCAGAGGCAGGTGAATCTCTGAGTTTCTGGCCAGCCTGGTGTACAAAGGGATTTCCAGGCCAGCCAGGGCTACACATGAGACCCTACCTGTCTCAGATTCTATACCCTCAAAATAAAGAATACTCCTGTTCCCCTTGCAGTGTACAGCATGTGAAGGGCTTTTCTTAGAACACTGCCACAGCTGTACTCGTCAGTGGAGGACTGAGTAAGAAAGGGGCCTCTGAGGAATTTTGGAAGGCCTGAGACCAGGGGCAGTAGCACTGTGCTTCCATCTCCTGTCAGAGCACACTTGGTTTCAGTGTGTTGAAGGCAGCCGTAGCAGTCCTTGTTTCCTATCCTTCTCTGCTTCCCTTTTTCAGCCCGGCTGTCATGACTGTGTGGCTACTGTGCAGTGACTGAAAAGGTCACCACTGTAATTTCTTGGATAAAGGATATCTGTGGGGATCATCCTGAGAACTTACGAGGATGTTTTGCCACCCCCAAAATAATATAAATAAAAATTATTTCCACTCTAACAATTATCTTAATTATTAATTAATTATCTTAAGAACAGTGTTATTCTTTTTTTTCTAGAAAGCATTTCTGTAGAATATTTTTATATTTCAAAATATTAGAAAATGGTTATTGCAGGTTTTTGGTATGGAAGCAATGAAACTGCAGCCTTTTCCAGGGAAATACATTCTAAAAATCTTCCTTTTCCTAGGAGAGTTTGTAACTGAGTCTGAGATGTAGCAGAGGATTAATGAATGGGTGAAGAAATTATTTGTTTGTTTTGCTATTATGTTTGGCTCGTGATGCATTTCTGTAATGTTTCAGATAAATGCCTGCAGTCATTATGGCTTAGTCTATCCATGGGTTCATGTCTTAATATCATCCGATTCCTTAGCTGATAAAAATTACACAGAAGACCTTTTGAAACTACAGGTAAATAAAAATGTCTCTTTTACTCTTTAAATATGTAATATGTTACAATATAATATGCAATTTAAATATGATGCGAATCACATGGCTTGCTAATTTAGAATATAGCTTTTGGTGGCAAAAATCTATAGTTGATCACATTCAGCAGCTTTGGAATCCTGGCTTCTGTTTGTAGCTGCTGCTGGATGGGGCATCTGAGCTGAGAAGCTGGTAAATGGGTAAGCTGTGCAACTGTCCTCATTTTTAGGGTGTGCTTGAAAACAGCTGTGAGAAATAAAAGTGTACAAATATATAGGGATGTTTTGTGAGCATGAATTTTGTTTAATAATGGCTTAACACAATTTAGACTTCTTACCCAAGCCACCACTGCCATCTGTCTTATGAAGACTGTGTCAAAGCAGCAAGTTTATCTGACCCCAGAAGAGAATATTTCAAAAGAATTATGGGACACAATTTATAGTATAGGAATTCATTCTATAACTATTTCTGCATGTGCTGTGGTAGGTCAGGCTGGGCTAAATGTGCATATCTTTTAATATTTTCTTTGGCCTAAAGACGAAATATAATTTTTGCCTTTCTTTTATTCGGTTTACTTGCTGTAGCTGGCCACATATAAAAATTAATATTTCATATTAGGAATTCTGAGTTTACAGATACTCTTGAAAAATGCAGGAATACTGACCACCTGTACCCTTCACTGCTCCCGAGGCCTGTTCTGACAGATGAAAGTAGCTCCTATCTGAGCAGTGCACAGCCTGTCCAGTCTGCACCACCCTCATCTCCATGGCTTCCCATCTGGATGCTGAGGGCATCATTGTATGTTTCCCTAAACCTAAACGGCCTTTATGCATTTTTGTTCTGCTTGATCCCTTTAAGCTTTTGGGTGTGAAATTCCTGATATAAAATTTGGGAATTGGTGTAAATGTGGTTATTATCGATTATAGAGCCTGCTGGTCAGTTGGGGATGGGCTAGAGAAGGAAAGCCAAGAGGCTAGATTGTTAGATTCAGACTCCAGACTGTGTGGCCTACATTCTTCTATTAAAATCACCAGAGTTGGGCATGGTGGTACATGCCTGTAGTCCTAGCACCTAGGGGGTTGAGGCAGAAGGACCATGAATTCAAGTCCAGCCTTAGTTATTTAGTAGTTAACCACACAACAATACATCACCAAAGAAGAGTCTTTCACTGCCTCTTATCTCTAGTATCTGTGTGACACTGAAACTCCTGTGTTGGGTGCTTTATTTGTTCATTTTATAGCTACTGTCTGACGATGAGTTGTAAATGTGGTAGATAGCACTGGGTCTTGTCCTCCCAGAGCACACAGAATAGTGATATAGTTAAAATTGTAATTGTAATATGCTATGAAATTTCTACTGATAAAACTTCAAAACACATTCATAATCACAATCAAACAGTATAATTCAGTGATCATTTAAAATCCCTGTAAGCAACAAAAGATAGTTTTTGTTACTTAATCCATTCAATTAACCTCTATATTTTGATTGAGAAATCGAAGCCAATACTTAAAGTTAGTAATTGAAAAGGATTTGGTGAGTGCTGTCATTTGTTGTGTTTTTGTTTCATTTGTGTTTTTTGTCCTATTTGGTGTTTCTGTAGTAATGTCTTTGTTTGTTTTCTTTATGTGGCTTCTTGTATTTGCCTATCCTCTCTTCAGTCCAAAGTATTGCTTCCAGTATTCTTTGTGGGTCAGGCTTGGTGGGTAATAATTTTTTCACCTATTTATATCACGAAAGGTTTTTCTTTCTCCTTCATTATGGCAGAAAGTTTTGTGGGGTAAAGTAGTCTGGTTTGGCAACTGTGGTATTTTGGAGAACATTGCACCAGGCTCTTTAGGCTTTCAAAGTCCCCATCAGCAATTATTTTTGCCTTTATATGTGACATGTGCTTTTTCTCTTGCAGCTTTCAGTGTCCTCTTTGTTCTGTATATTTAGTGTTTTAATTTGATATTCCATGGGGAATTTCTTTTCTGGTCTTAGTTTGTGTTCTTTGTGCTTCTTATATCTGTATGGTTGTGTCTTTCCTTAGTTTGTTGAAAATCTGTTCTGTGCCATTAACATAGGATTCTTCTCTTATCTATACCTGTGCTTCATAGATTTGGTCTTCTCACAATGCCCTCCAGTTTCTGCACATTCCTTTTACCCCTTTTTGGAAATTTTTATTGCTAAAAAGGAAAATAAACTGATTAAACATTTCTAAATCTTTCCCCTAGTTATTCTTCTTTCTAGATTATCCATAGATCAGTTAATCTCAGTCACTAAGAAAAAGGACCATTGGAGCTTACAAAGGGTTGTTTATTTTTATTTTTATTTTTTGGCTCTCATTTAGAAGTAGGATGTTCAGAATCACCTAAGAGTTTCCAAAATTGTGACTCGCTCCCCATCCCTTGGTGGATTGATATGTTGATCTGTTGTCCTCAGTTACTATAGGGGCATATTTGTATAAAAGTTAGTATAAAATCTACAAGTCCTTGATAGGTTAGAAGGCTATTATTTGAGAGAACACTGTGACTAGTAAATATCTTGCTCTCTGTGTCCTTGCCTGTAAAAGTAGAGAATCAGAAATTTGCCAAATCAGAGCTGAGGCAGAGGGATCTTGGTAGGAGAAAGCAATAAATAGTATGTGCTAAAGGTGGAAAGAATTGATTTCCATTAATTAAAAAAAAAAATGAAGATGTCTAAGAAACCATCCCCAACAGTCTTTTACAGACTAACAGTAATCTTTGGGCCATTTTCAGTCAAGTGATAGAAGTTTTGTTGAGTACTTATCTATTTATTTGAGACAGTATCTCATTCTATAGCCTGGCTGACCTGGAATTCACTGTGTCGCCCACATTGCCACCAAATTCTGGGCTCCTCAAGACTTCATCTCTCAGTGCTGGTTTTATAGGGTATGATGTGATATCTGGATAAGTGTTGTTTTGTGTTTCTTATTATACTGATTTTTAAATTCTTAACAATATAGCTAAAATGAAGCAAAATTTTACAAATAATCAATTTTTTGCTGTTTTGACTAGTTTCATTTCAGCTCTGGTTTGGTATCCATGCTTTTGCCTTTTCCTGCCACACCCATTATCCCATTTAATCAGGGGTCAGTAGAGAAGTAATCTGTGCCTCCTTCTGTGTTGGAAGATACTGTGTGTGGGAAAGTCTCACTTTATTTCATCTTTGCTATCTTACTGCCAGGAAATTATTCAGATAAATTATTTAGCTTGGTAAGAAAAGATACCAACCTTATTTTCTTGGCCAGTCCTTGGTGGAATAAAATATGTGGAATAAAATAATCATGCTGATTAAGAGTGTATAGTGGATGTTCCAGGTCATCCTGTAACTCTGAGAATATGCTGTAGCAAAAGAAGATACAGTGAAAGAAATTAAGCCATAAGTATATCTCTTAATAGGAAAAGGGAAAATTTTGATGGTAGAATAAAAAATGCTATAGAGTTATTCTTAAGAGTAACTAAGCTCACTCCTCTTAATAGTAGACTGGCATTTAATAGAGGGATGTGGAGAAGAAGGGGATGCTGAGATGAAGCCATATATACACAGCCAAGAAGAATGGATAGCTGAATTCAAAAACCATCAACAATTTCCAGAATTTAAAATCCTGAATCATGACAGGACACTAGTGGAATTCAGGTGTTTCTGGTACATGGACTGCTTTCACCCAATGTGAGGTTGAACTGTTGACCTTGTGTACATCCTACTTCACAAATGAGTCTGTCAGATATGCTAAGCCTATAGGCTGAAGATGATGCCCCAACACTGCAGAGAAACCTCAGGTGACTGTCCAGGCAGCTGGCTATTTCTGTCAACTCACAAATTTTTTGGAAGTTGCTTGCATGCACTTCCTGTTTTTATTTTTGTTAGCTAATATTACTTCCTTCTTGGGTCTCTGAGGGAGTTGAAGATTAGTTATTTATAGTTGAAGTTTAATTAGGATAGAAAGTGAATTAGATACATTTTGGACTTACCAAAATAGGATAAATAATGGAATTATTTTCTCTGAATTTGTCAAATACAGATGGACTAGACATTGTTTAGGTATTATTACTTGTATATATTATTTATATTTATTAGTATTTATTACTTGTATATATTATTTATATTTATTAGTATTTATTACTTGTATATATTATTTATAGTTATTGTACTTTTGTATATAGTTTTTCTTATGTTAGTTATAACCTTTTATAAAGTAAAAGTTTATTTTATAAAAAAAAGTTAGTTATAAAGTAAAAACTAGTAAAGTTGCCTAAAAGGAAATACTAGTAAATTTATGAATATTAAAGTAATGCCTATGCCTGTCATTCAGTATGTGGCAGGTGGTATGTACAAATGACTAGGTTCTAAACAGTCACTTTAAAAGGAAAAAATACTATTTATTTGGGGGAGCAGTGAGATCACTGCCATGGTATATGTGTAACTCAGAGGAAAACTTGGGGTACTCACTTCTCCTTCTATCATCTGGTTCCCAGGGAATAAACTCAGTTCATCAAGCTTTGGTGGCATGTTTGCTTACCTGTAGAGCCTTCTCCCCATCCTGCAATCACTTTAAAAATATATTCAATTTTCTTTGTGGTTACTATTCTAGTTTGATCCTGTTGCTGTGACAAACATCATGACCAAAAGCAACTTGGAGAGGAGAGGAGAGGAGAGGAGAGGAGAGGAGAGGAGAGGAGAGGAGAGGAGAGGAGAGGAGAGGAGAAGGAGAAGGGGAGGGGGAGGAGAGGAGGGGAGGGGAGAGGAGAGGAGAGGGTTTATTTGGTTTATACTTCCAGGTCATAGTGCATCACTATGCAGGAGCTCAGCAGGAGCCTGAAGGCAGGACCGCCTGCTGTCCTATGCAGTATTACCTCCAACCAGGATACTCACAGCCAAGGAAGCATAGCAGAAACCATGATGGATTTTGCTCACTAATTTATCCTACACTGTCAATGTTTAGCTGGCTTTCTTATACAGCCCAGGATCGATTGCCTAGGGAATAGTGTTGCTCACAGTGAACTAGAACCTTCCCCATCAATTAACAATAAAGACATTACCTCATAGGCATGTTACAGATCAAACTAATAAAAGCAGTTAATCCATTGAGACTTGTGTGTGGCACAGTGACAGGTGACAGTTAATGCTAAAAAGGACAGTTACACCCCCACCCCTCTACCCCCATACATTTTACATGCTCGTCATTGAAATTTTGGAAAAGACAAGGAAGTGTTAAAAGAAAACAAAACAAACAGGGCTTTGTCCCACCCCGTCATTTGCTGAGCTAATCTCTGCTTCAAACTGCAGTACTCTTCCAGAGATCTTCCTATAAAGTTTTGTACACTGTGTGGATTTTACAACATTGGTCATGCTCTGTGAATAATTTTACCTTAAGACATTTTGGCTCAGTTTGGTCATAATTATTTTCCTCCTTAACTGTCTTTTGGAAATATAATTTTGGCACTTCTATCATGTTCTGTGAAATATGTGTCATAGTTTATTGATCTTGTTCCTTCTTTGCTGGGGGATGTCTTTCTGTACACTGTGAATATATGTTGTTTCCATTGATTAATAAATAAGCTTCTTTGGCCTATGGCAAGGCAGCTTAGAGGTTGCCAGGAAACCCAAGGAGAAAGACAGGAAAGAGAAAGGTGGAGTCTGGAGGGATGCCAGCCTGCTGCCCAATGTACAACATGCTAGCAGAGTGGTAAAGCCATGGAACACGTGGCAAAACACAGATTAATAGAAATGGGTTAATTTAAAATATAAGAGCTAGCTAGCAAGAGGCCTGTCATAGGCCATACGATTTGTAAATAATATTAAGCCTTGAGTGATTATTTTATATGTGGCTGCATGACCAGGGGCCGGGCAGGACCAGAGAAAACTTTTGACTATACTTCTTGTTGGACTTGCAACCACCCATGGTCTTTCAGTGTTATGAATACTCATGCCAAACATTATGCAGCATGAATCTCTGACAACATGTTGGACATATCCTCAGGTTAGAGTCCTAATTAAAGACGATTGCTTTGTATTAAACAGATTTCTTTAAATGAGAGCTGAATTTAAGATTATTTAATTCTTCAGTACAAGTATTTCAGGGCCAAATTCATGTTCTCTAAAGTTGCATTTTCTTTCCGTTTTTGGCAAAGTGTGATTTTGTCATTTTGAAAAATTATGCTATACATTGTGTTTTAATTTCGGATGCTCCATTCCATAATATTTCACTTTTCTGTTCATAGTCTCTCATATGTGGCCCTTCATTTGACGTAGCTTCCATTATTCCACTTCTGGAGCCACTCTCAGAAGACACTGTTGCCGGCCTCAGTGCTCATGTTCTATGTCGTACACGATTACAAGAGTATGAACAGTGCATAGACACATTACTAGAGAGATGTCCGGAGGCAGTCATTGCATATGCTAATCAGGAACTGAAAGAAGAACACTGGGTATGCATTTCAGATTGTTCTTCTAGTCTTGATCACTGGTGATAAGATTTGGTAATTTTGTTGGTTTATCAGCAGAATGGGGACTATTTATGTTAGTCTAGCTTTACAGGGCTGTGTGACCAAAGAACATGTATGTTTAATGTTAGACATTTTGAGTACTTTTAGATGCTATTAAAATGCATGGGGATGATATATCTCATTTTTAAAGGGCCCTTGTTTTCAGATGAGATCTGTGATTACTTGAAGATCTGAGTAATATATGTGTGGTGGAGGAAATACCTTCCCTGTATTTGGTCTTTGATTTAGCAATTACAAGAGTTAGATTTAGCATTTCTTTTTTCTTTTCTTCTTGCCAACCAAGATAAAGGAACATATCTCTGTTTCTCCTTGAAAATAAACGTGTACAAGAACCTCAAGTTTCGAGCCTTCCCTTCTGTTTGAGGTTCCCTTCGGCAGAAACCTAGCTGCTGATAAAACGTTTTTTGGAGCAGAGGTGATGGATGCCTTAGCCAAAGCATACATTTTTCTGTTTGCTATCTCCTGCACGGCCTTCTTACTCTCATTAGAAATCTGAGGATAAATCTCATTGGCTACGATACTGCCAGCACTCGGAAGGCAGAGCCAGGTGGATCTCTGTGAGTTCGAGGCCAGCCTGGGCTACCAAGTGAGTTCCAGAAAAGGCGCAAAGCTACACAGAGAAACCCTGTCTCGAAAAAAAAAAAAAAAAAAGAAAAGAAATCTGAGGATAAGATGCATCAAACTACAATGTATCCATTTTTCCTAAGATAGATTCTGTGGTGGAAAAAACTGCTGCCTGAACTTTGTCAGAAAGTCAAGCGTGGTGGAGAGAAACATCAACTTTATCTGTCATCGTTAAAAGGTAAAATTCTCTTTTTTGGATGATTGTTAATTTCACTCTCAGTTTTAAGTTGGACAAGTTCTTGATTTCTCTGGTGTTGTTTGTCTTCATGATGTCAAGTGAGGTGCAGAAGTTATAGACGTCATCTGGAGTCTTTTCAGCTGTCATGTTGCCTGCCCCCTCTTACTTGATTCTCATCCAGCATCTGTATTCACAGAGCTGATGTTCTTAGAAGTTAGTATTTCCAGACTCTTAGCAGATTATTGCCATGGAAACTGTCATAATTCTAATATTTAAAAAATTATGAAAGTTTAGAGCACTCTAGCTTTTTAAATTACTTCATATAGGAAATTAACGTTAGTAAACATAATTGTAAGTATTGAAGAACAATAAGTTCTTCAAGGACTTACATCTTGAACATGTAAATTCCAGTTTTATGCAGTTTTGGAATTATTTGTGTTTTTGTAATTCATAAACTGTTAGAATACGGAGTGCTCTGGTGATTTTCAGTTTTAGACCACAGTAGCTGAAGGGCTGGCATAGTTTTATTCATTTTTGTGGTACACTCCTTATCAACATTGAGCTCCTGTAGGGAAGACCTGTGCCTGTTTATTGATGGGGTCTCATTTGTTTGAGATCTTTCTGTTGGCAGCTGCAGCACACTAAGAAGAACTCAGGAGTAGAGTCTTAGGAATTGGAACTGTGTTCTGGGTCTGCCACTACAATCCAGTTTTTTTTAGTATTGTCAGATTAATGAGAAGTTCTTAGATGACTCTGAGTAAACTTATAAGAAGATCAGGTTGAAGATGGTGGACAGGGAACTACACGACACATTTAGGAACCTGAAGATTTCTTATCTTTCTACTCGAACCTGTCACATTGCTTTGGAAAACTATCTGTGTTGGGAAGGCTTTCTCCCCATCCTACTAAGGATGTTAGTCAGTATCGTTGGCTTCTGCCTGTAGCACCACCACCCTAGCTATAACAAATACAAATATCTCCAGATGTTGCCAGTTGTCACCAAGGACAGAATTATCTTAGTTGAGAACCAGTTCATTAATGCAGAGGTATTGAAATGAGGGTGAATAGGTGGATATTTAAGGAAGAATTTGTTACTATTTTGAAGTAATGAGCTATCATTTTTAAAATTATTTTTATTTTATTATTTTATTTATGTATTTTAAGTGTTTTGTCTGAGTATATCATGTGTATGTCTGCTGCTCTCAGAGACCAATAAAAGTGTATCAGATCCCCTGGACCAGGAGTTACAAACAGTTGGGAGTTACCATGTGGGTACTGAGAACCAAGCCCAGGTCCTCTATAAGATCAGACAGCAGCACTTATAACCACCGAGCCATTTCTCCAGCTCACCACTTTCATTTTTTTAAAAAATCTAGCATTGTGATATATTGCAAAAATAAAGTTGTAAAAGTCATTTAAAATCTTAACAGTGGAGTTAACTATTAACAGCACACATTTTTACATTTATTTATTCATTTATTTATTTATTTATTTAATTCATTGTGTGTGTTCATACATATATGCATGTGTTATGATGCACATGTGGTGGCCAGAAAAGAACTTTGCAGTTGGTTCTCTCTTTCTACTTTTTTTTTTGGTTCTGGGGATTGAGCTCAGGTCATCAAGTTTGTGTGGCACATACCTTTACCGGCTGAGATATCTCACTACACCCTTCTGTCCCCTATTTTAATCTTTTCTTATCTTCAGTTTCTCCAACTGAACCTCAAATCATAGCTATTAATATATTCTCTTTAGAATGAGGCCTAGATTAAATAAATACAAATTTTAAGGGATTCAGGAAGGAAAGCAAATGAGAGGTTTGGAGGAGCTTTTAACATACTGTACAGATTTAAGATATTGACTTTATTTCTTAGAGTTATCGTTTATATTAGGGCCTTCTAGTGGGAGAAGAGAATTGAACAGTGGTGGTAATTTTACTGACTTTGTAATTGCTCAGTACTTACCTCAAGTAAAAGTTCTTGTATCCAGGCTACTACTTATAGGCTCCACATTTAGGTAAGTAAGTGTGTTTGATAGGAAAACATTAATAATATATGTGCTTCATATGAATTTTGCAAACTAGTTAGTGGTTGCTGTTTATTAAGATCATCGTATATGTTAGAAAAGTATCCTATTGTAATTCTCAGAGAGCTATGAAAGCTAGAAATTGGTAGCAAGGATATTGTAGATGAGGAAACCCACTTGGAAGACTCAGTAATTTTTTGCAAGTTTTATTTTTATTATTTTAAATCATGTAGTTTTGTGTGTGTCTGCACGTGTATGTATGCACATGAGTGTAGGTGACTTCAGACTATGTGGATGTGTGTGTGTTCGCATGTGGGTGTGTGCACATGAGTGCAGGTGACCTCAGAAGGGGTATGTGTGTGTGTGTGTGTGTGTGTGTGTGTGTGTGTGTGTGTGTTTATGTATGTGTGCACATGGTGACTTCAAATACCAGAGGTGTCAAATCTGGAACTGGAGTTACAGGATGTTGTGATACCTGACATGGGTGCTGGCAACCCAAACTAAGGTCCTCTGGAAGAGCAGCTCTTAGCCGCTGAATCATAGTTCAAGCCCCAAGTACCATTCTTAAAGTCATACAGCATGTAGGTTGAAGAGTATCCATCCATTCTCAGATGTATCTGATTGGAAAGGTAAAAGTCCTTCCCCTGTGTCACTTCTGCAGACTTCTTTAACTTTCTAGTGACGGGGCAGGCCCATCCCATTGTGTGAAGGATGATTTAGATTGACAGATGAGTGAGTGGGTTGTACAGTAGCCCTGCAAATGGGTAAGGAGCATACAGGAGATGATGCTGGAGTATGGGTAAAAATGGAAGAAAACAGTGTTTTCCCAGGAACACTATTCATTCTTAGGAGAACAAGGTCTTGAAGACATTCTTGTTATTTATTCATTTTTGTGGAGTGAGGGAATGTGTGCATCTATGTGTACATGTCAGAGGTCAGTTTTGGTCATCGTTCCTCAAGAGCCTTGAGCTTTTTTTTTGAGACAGGGTTTCTCACTGGAACCTGAGGCTAACCAATCAGGCTGAGCTGGCTGGCCAGTGAGCTGCAGGGATCTGCCTATCTTTGACTTCCTAGGTTTAGGATTGTAGGCATGCAACAATACCTGGTTTTCTTTTACCTGGGTACTGGGGATTGAATTTAAGTCCTCAGGCTTGCGTGACAAGCACTATACCAACTGAGCTATCTACTCAGCTCTCTGAAGTCTTTGTTAGTAGGGTAGGGTAGCACCAACTAAGAATAGAAACAAAATTTGCATAATTATCTTTTTGAAAATGTTTGACAACCCCCTCTCCCTGCCTGCACATGCTCTTTTATTGGTACTGAGGTGAATCCAGGAAATTGTATACACTAGGCAAGGGCTCTATAGCTGAATGTATCCCCAACCCCATTAAATTCCTTAATATTGAAAATGTTTACTAGAGTACTTTACTATTTAGAAGAAAAGATATGTGGTCATGACAAGATTTATGCTTATTAACAGCATGAAAAGCTCATAGAGAGGAACCTATTTAGGAAAATGTTTTCTGGTAGATAATGGTATTCACATCCTAGCAAACAATCTTTGTACAGTAGCAGCATTCCTAACATTAAAGTAGCAACTACGTGATTATATTTTTCATTAGAAAATGGTAGGAAAGCCGGGCGTGGTGGCACACGCCTTTAATCCCAGCACTCGGGAGGCAGAGCCAGGCGGATCTCTGTGAGTTCGAGGCCAGCCTGGGCTACCAAGTGAGCTCCAGGAAAGGCGCAAAGCTACGCAGAGAAACCCTGTCTCGAAAAAACCAAAAAAAAAAAAAAAGAAAATGGTAGGAAATGATTAAAAGGCAATGTAGCAATCCACCAGTGAATTAGTAACTCATTCCAGGGGCTAACTGCATAAAATTTGAAGGACTATAGAAGGATAAATTAAGAAGTATGAACTTATGTTATGTGGATTAAAGAGTTTTATTTATAATTCTAGCATTTTGTTACTTGAAGGAACTTTGAATCATTAAGAGCAAATTTGTAAAAAATAGATTTGTAGTTGTAACTCATGCATTCTTCTTTTCCACAAACAGAAGCCTTGTCAGTTACTGCTATGGGATTGGACCTGAAGGATTTCTTGAATGTTCTCCCAGAAGATGGTGCTGCAGCATTTTTCCTGCCCTACCTCCTTTTTTGCAGTAGGAAGAAATCACTGACTTGAACTTATCCTCTGCAACGCATAAGCAACTGCACTTTAAATGTTCAGTCCCAGATAAAATGAGCCCAAAGGGTTCTGTGTTAATGTGTATTGCAGCTGCTTTATGGTGCTTGTCTACCTTACCATGTAATGATGGCTGTTCGCTTAATCTATAACCTGAACACATTTATTATTCAGAATGTAAAAAACAAACAAAGAAAGAAAAACCTTCAAGATGTAAGATCTCTTCACATGTATTTCCTTTTATGTATTTATTTTTTATTTTTTTTTACTGTCTATCCTATGTGGGCCTGGAACTCATTATGAATCTTGTGCTGACCTCAATCTATGTAAACCTCCCAAGCCTTATAGGTGTGAAGTATTATGCAGGTATTTTCAAAACTGGACACAGACTTCTTTTGTGAGAAATATCATGGATTCAGTTCTGGGGGCATGACAGTCCTATCCACCCCAGAGTCATTGGAATTTCTCTGTCATTGCAAGTATGTACAAATGCCCCTCTTGTTGGTCAAACAATATCTTCATTGTTACAGAATTTTCTATTTGGGTTACTATTTTGTTTTTTCATATAAGTATGAGAAAGATGTAAAGTTTCTCTCCAGTGAAAGACTGAATACTTAGCTTTTGAGCTACTTTTGAAACTCATGGTGTACTTCTCTCAGAATTAGATGAATGTACTCATCTGGCTGTTAACATGACTTGTTGAGTTCACATATTTTCAGCCAAAGTCTTATTTCTATTCTTTATATGTATATACTCTTAGTCTTTCAAACACAGTATATGAGAAAATTAAAAAAAAAACAAACTATCATATCTGTCTTTTTAATAACTTGTTGGTTGGTTGGTTGGTTGGTTGGTTGGTTGGTTGGTTGATTGGTTTTTTGAGACAAGGTTTTACTGTATAACAGCCTTGGCTATTCTGGAACTAGCTGTATAGACCAGGCTGACCTCTAACTCACAGAGATCCACCTGCCTCTGCCTCCTGAGTGCTGGCATTAGACTTGTTTGGTGTGTTTCAAAGATGTTATTTTTTGTATGTGTATGTGTGTATGTATGTGTACTGTGTGCATCTAGGTACCCAAAGAGGCCAGAGGATGGCATTGTGTCCTATAGAACTGGAGCCACTTATTGTGGGTGCTGGGACCTGAACCTGGGTCTGCTATAAGAGCAGCAAGTACTCTTAGCCATTGAGCCCTTTTAGTAACCTTTTGTTGCATATTATAGTGTTCAAGTCTAGCTCATTGCTAGAGCCCATAAACCTCGTAAGGCTTTGCAAAACGTCTACTCAACCATTTCTTTGGAACCCTGACTTAGTCCTCTTACTGGCATTTTTTTATTATGTGAATTTTAATTTTTTAAATTTAATACTCTTGGACTCTACCTTTCTCTAGTTCCAGATAGCATCTTTTGACTCTCTTTTCAGGTTTCTATAAAACACAGCTTGCTGTCTTCATGTTTCCTTTCTTTTCAGTGCTCTTAGCCCCACCACTACACCCCATGGCTTATTAGAGCGATTGATGGGAAGGCACTAGTTGGAGACGGTTCAGTGAACTTTGTAGTGATCCTTTGAGGACCCTCAAGGACAGAATCTGATCATATGTTTTTGTTTATTTGCTACTGTTTTACAAAGTCCTAATGATGAAGATATAAGTGGACTATGTGAAGCAATTGTTACCCAGTGAACAAATACATGTCATGATACAGTCTGTTGTTCTGCACATCTGAAGTAATACCAGTTCCCACACAAATGAACAGTTGTGTGGCTTCGATTTTTTTAAACTGTTGATAACCAATCCAGCGTAAGTGTTCTGTTCAGTGACACATACATTGTTATGAATCATTGCTCTCTTTTTTCCATTTTATCACCGATTTATTTCTTTCAGCCAGACTTAGTCTCTATAGAAAAAGAAATTTTAAGATGGTTACTTAAAATAGTGTGTTTTATATGGTTAAATGTCTGTACATGGATGTTTTACATTTTTCTATTTTTAAAATACTAGTTAACTTCAATCAATTCTTAATTCACTTATTTTTCATATGTTTAAAAATATCTCATTCTAGTACTGCTTTAATTAAGGAAAATTTGTTTTCTTCATTGCAAAAGATCCTAATCAATCTTAAAGGAGAAAAGTAGTAAATTTACCGTGGAAAATCTTGGCAGATACCACATTCACCCAAAGCTCAAAGTTCAGCAATGATAGGCACATTAGGATGTAGGTACTAGAAGGGATGAGCACATCTAGTGCCAGTGTGTAGCCCGAGTCAGATGAGGAAACACGGACTGAACTGACATGGCAGAGTCTACAAGATGACAACTTTCTGTATTACAGAATGTTGCTGGGGGACTGGACCTAGGTTTGATTCCCAGCACCCTCATGTTGACTCACAACCATCTGTAACTCCAGTTCCAGGGGATCTGATGCCCTTTTCAGGACTCTGTGGGTACCAGGTCCACAGATACACATGCAGACAAAACATCCTTGAACATAGAATTAACTTTAAAACAAAAAGAAGTCAGCGATGTCAAAGAAAAAAGTGAGTTGTCCCTCAGGATCTTTGTATGGGCTGGAATTTTCTTTTTTTATTTTTATTTTTTTATTTTTTTTCCTTTTATTTTATTTTACAATACCATTCAGTTCTACATATCAGCCACAGATTCCCTTGTTCTCCCCCATCCTGCGCCCCTCCCCTTTCCCCTAGCCCACTCCCCATTCCCACCTCCTCCAGGGCAAAGCCTCCCCCAAGGACTGAGATCAACCTGGTAGACTCAGTCCAGGCAGGTCCAGTCCCCTCCTCCCAGACTGAGCCAAGCGTCCCTGCATAAGCCCCAGGTTTCAAACAGCCAACTCATGCAATGAGCAAAGGACCCGCTACCACTGCCTAGATGCCTCCCAAACAGATCATGCCAATCAACTGTCTCAACTATTCAGAGGGCCTGATCCAGTTGGGGGCCCCTCAGCCTTTGGTTCATAGTTCATGTGTTTCCATTCATTTGGCTATTTGTCCCTGTGCTTTATTCAACCTTGGTTTCAACAATTTTCGCACAAATAAACCCTCCTCTTTCTTGCTAATTAGACTCCCGGAGCTCCACCCGGGGCCTAGCCGTGGATTTTTGTATGGGCTGGGATTTTCTTTTTGTGTAAAGAATATTAGGTGATAGTTGTTGAAAGCTGAAAAGGAGCTATAGTTTTTTTTTTTTTTTTTTTTTTATCATTTTTAAACCGTTCTTGACATTGATGATGGTATTAGGTTATACATAAAATATAATTAGGAAATAAAAATATATACGCACACATAGACATGTTCAAGCGAAGGATGGGGAGATGAGGAGAGAACAAGAAGGCAACTGTAACTTTGTAAATATGGAAGGAAGGTCTGTGGTAATTCTTTTGCAGCCTTTTTTAAAATTATGTTCTGGATTATGATCAAAGAAAGTTTCAAATATTCTACTTTATCAAGTGAAAGCTTTTAGATATTCATCAGAGTATTGTAATAGATTTGCCTATTTAGCTAGAGTTGCAGGTGTGTATAGTCCAACTATGAGGAATTTAAAATTAAGCCAGCTTTCCCACTATAGTCTGTATCCTAAATATTATCTGACAAAGTAGTCATAGTTCAACAAAAGCACTTTTTACATATGTCAAAGGAGGTCTTTATGTGTTTCTTCTCATAGGGAAAAAGAAACATGGAAATGACAGTGGTAGGAAAGTCACCATTTTTTTTTTTTGTTTTTTTCGAGACAGGGTTTTTCTGCGTAGCTTTGCGCCTTTCCTAGAACTCACTTGGTAGCCCAGGCTGGCCTCGAACTCACAGAGATCAGCCTGCCTCTGCCTCCGGAGTGCTGGGATTAAAGGCGTGCGCCACCACCGCCCGGCTTTTTTTTTTTTTTTTTGGTTGAAAGTCACCATTTTTAATTAACTTTTTCCTTGAAGAGACAACTGTCACCTGATACATGATAACAGAAGATTTGTTTTTATTTCTGTATGCTCTTGTCTGTATAATGAAAGGCAGTCATTTTCTGAGATGTAGAATTGATGTAGATTTCCCCAAAGCTTTATCAAACTTAATAGATAATATAAACTGATAAGCATGGCTCCCTATTTTTCTGTGTTTAATTCAGACTTTTTTCTGTCACTCTTCAAGTTCTATATAATATCTTTTCTTTTTGTAAAAGTCAAATTTCTCTAAAATATTTTCCATGTACTTTCATATTGGTATTTGCTCTCTAATTTCCTCTGCTATTTTAAACACTCTCTTCTTTAATAACAGTTACCACTCCCTCTTCTCCCAGGTTTGTTAGACACAGAAGTCTCTAGTGTTTCTATGTGTAGGACCAGCCTGTGGCAGCATCCTCTGTGCCAAACATTTGCATACATAAGTTTTCAAGTGCCCCAGTGTTCGTTCGTTCATTCCTTTGTTCCTTCGTTCATTCCTTCCTTCCTTTCTTTCATTTTTCATATGGGTATTTTGCCTGCATGGCATGTATATCTGCATATGACTTGTGTGCCTTGTACCCACAGAAACTAGAAGGAACTAGATTCCTTAAAACTGTGGTTACAGTTGCACAACTGGAGTTACAGAGGGTTATGGGCATGTGGGTGCTAGGAATTGAACTCTGGTCTTCTGGAGGAGCAGCCGGTGCTGCTAACTGCTGATCCATCTCACTAGCCCTGCAAGCTTGTTTATTTAGAGCAGTGGTTTTCAACTTTCCAAATGCAACACTTTTCACACAGTTCCTCATGTTGTGATGACCCCCCAACCATAAAATTATTTTATTGCTATTTCATAACTGTAACCTTGCTACTGTTGTGGTTGTGCATTACCAGTAACTACATTTTTTACTTTAGTGAAAGTTTTTGTTTTGTTTTTCAGAAAAGATGGTGTAAAAGCAAAAATAAAAAGTTTATTTACAATAAGGTGTAATCTTGGGTGACCTTTAGATTTGTAATACATTGACTTGGACTAGGAACATAGCTCAGTAGTAAAATGCTTTCCTAACATTTGCAAAACCATGGGCTCTGTTGCTAGGACCACAACACACACACACACACACACACACACACACACACACACACACACACTATGCATACTCATGCATGGACACTCATACAAATGCATATGTGCATGTACGTGCACACTCATACAAACATGCACTCACATGCCTATTCCTTTCTATTATTTTTAAGGAAGAAGCATATTCTGTATGTAACTTCCTCCAGTTACATTTGCTGTTTCTATTCCTACAGTTCTCAACTACAGTGCTGTAATTTTACTTTTTGTACATTTTGTTGTTGGTATGTAGTCACAAAAAGATAGTTTTTCCCAGTTCCTTTAGTAACAGTCCTTCTCTGGCAGCCCAAAAAGAACTGTTCTGGGTGGTGAATGAAATTATACTGGGCTGGTATACTTCTCTTATGTGGGAGGTACTACAGAGAAAAAAATGCTAATGCTTTCTCTTAAGAAAGAAATTAAATCCTAAGTATTTATAAGTCCTGGTTGCTTCTTGTTAAAACAAACAGACAACAACAACAAAAAACCTAATGTGATTGTTCCCTTGCACCAGTTTTTGGTGTGATTACACTGCAAAGTTAGTGTCCATTTGTACACTTAGACAATCAGTTCCATCCTAACTGTCACCAAGTAAGTGATATCCCACTGGCCTAGCACTAAAACATTCTATTTGGAGGTAGAGAAGGAAGATATCAGGGCTGCCAGTTAACAAGTAATTCATACTGGAAGATATATTTAGACAAGACAGGTATCTTAGTTGCATGCATAATATATATCTAGAGGTACTACCTGTATATTCACCTTGATTTGGTAAGACAGTGTAGGTAGTTTCCATTCCAGCATGAACATGGTCAGTCACGTGGCAGTGGAGTAACCAGGTTCCAGGTGTTTGGGGGAACATTTCTAGGGTTTGGTATGTTCCGGGGAAAAGGTCAAAGACATCAGAACTGTAAATTCCCCTGTGCTTTATTAGAAAAAATGACAAATATTAGAGTTTATTCAGTAGCCTTTCATTGGCCAGCTCCAGTGAAAAAGCAGTAAAAAAATGAATCCCTCTATATTTTATGTAGTGAAATCTGTAATCCTTGTCTAAAACCTCAGCACTCTGGACCATCAAGGAAAAAGTGAAGGAGACATTTATTAGTCAGGACGGGTATGTCTAACACCACGATTCTGGCTTGCCTCTTTTTCAGAGACTTGAGCTACACAAAACAACCAAGCTGTGGTGTCACCAGTGCTTGGATCAATTATAGTCTCTCTTGCTTGTGAAACTGTCAGGGAAAGAGAGTATAAAAGAAGCAGAAAAGGATGCTGATAGAGAATTTAAATAATATTGACAATTCAAGTATTCTTGACTCCCATCACTGGCATATTTCTATGAAAATAATACTGAAAGCTCATTAATGATATATGTGCAGAAAACAGTACAGATTATACAGTCGACATTCTGCAATGTGTCCCCTTTTTTTTGGTTTGTTGAGACGGGTTCTCTGTGTAACAGTCCTGGCTGTCCTGGAACTTGCTTTGTAGACCAGGCTGGCCTTGAAATCACATAGATCCACCTGCCTCTGCCTTCCAAGTGTTGGGATTAAAAGTGTGCACCACCACTGCCTGGCTGCCTGTGCATTTTCTACATTAGTTTAAAAATGGAAAAAATGCATCTTCAAGAGGACCATTGTTTTCACTAGATAAAGGGTAGTAGTTCTAGGGATGTTAGTTGCTTGACACCTAAGTGTTAATTCACCTCACACAGTTTAAGAGTGGACTTGGAATGATCAGGGCTACAGTGAAGTCTTGTTCTGATCTCTGCTGCCTGGCCCACCCTTATGTGAACACTCCTGCCAGCTCTGACTGTCAGCCATTCCATTCAGATGCCTTAGAATTGTGTGAGCAGAACTAAGAAAGACAGAAAAACCTACAAGTGTAAGGATGAGCCCAAGATGTGAGGAGGCTGGTGTAGCAGTGAGACTGCAATGTTGTTTCTTTTTCATAGGTATCTCTGATGAAATGTATTCTTGGCTTAAATTAAAAGGTATTAAGCAGAACAAAAATGACTACTGTGTGTGGCTCTTACCTTGTATTGGAAGCTGTGGCCATGAAAGTGTACGGTGTGCAAGTCTATTTCATTGCCCATTCCCATCACATACCAATTGACTTCATCTCCTACGTGCATTGTGAGGCCTTGTAGGTTTCCAAACATTTTTCCATTAATAGCTGAGGAAAATTTGATACATTTCAGAATAGTTTAAACCTATAATGGCTTCATAGGAATTATTACTAGGTCCATATAACAGAGCTTACCTCACTATAGATGGGGAAGACAGATCTTTCAAGTTCACCAATATCACTGCTATTTTTCAAGTTACTTTATATGAAGAGCCTTAATCTTAATTGTGAACTTATTTAAAAGGGAATGAGGGTTTAGAATTGGGAGAGGAATTAAACATAGTCTTATTTTGGTTTTGAGCAGAATTTTACATTATAATATATTTAAATAAAACAGCCCTACAACATGATTTTCTTAGAAGAAAGGGGTAAAAAAAGTGGTTTAGAATAGTTTCTCATACCATGCATTTTATTGCTTTCTATGAATTCCTCATCATCTTTGTTTACTTTCTCAGGATGATCAGAGTATATTTTGATGTTGTCATCTAAGTACCAAGATTCATTCTCATCAAATATTAGAAACAAAAGGAAAAACTCCATTTTCTTTATAGGATTGAATACTTTCATGTAAGATTTCCGACAAACAACCAGTGGGCCTATTAGTCCACTATAGAGATCCTGAAAACAAGCAGAAAGTGCAGTTATCTTGGAAGTGTTGGTCAGATTTCAGAGAGCTGGGACCTTATCACTCACAATTCCAGCAGTTTTGGAGGGACTGGTTTTAGTGGGATACCTAAGGCAAAGGGAAGCCACCATGTAGTATCCTCATACTTGACATGGTTAAGTGGAAGCAATGACAAATAGTAGGTAGGTTATGTAGCTGATGTGGAACTTAGAGAGATTAAAAAAAATGGCTTAACTCACGAGCTACCTGAATGAACAGTGTTGGTTGTTAATTGTATTAAGCTTGTGGACTTATCAGGATGAGCCAAGCATTATGCCAGTCACTATAAACCCATGACTGAATGAAACAAAACCTTTTGCTATAGGAGTTCATATAGGAATAAAAGAAATGAGTAGAAGCTAAGGAAATTGTCCATTGTCATGAAGAAACAGAATGCTAATGAATACCCATGTGAAAGACCACAATTAACAACTCTTAAACATCTGAGAATTTTGGTGTGGCCAGGTGCTAGTGATGGCAGATTTTGTCTTACATCATATTAGTGAAATTCAGGCAGTGTCATAAGTAACCTCTGAAACACTGGACAGAGAACAACAGCAAATCTATATCTTAGTCCAGTTATATTGGTTGATTGAAAGAAGACTGGGACCTGGGAGGCAGCAGTTGAGACAAATTACAAGTACGGAAGTGTGAAAATGGAGAGGAGTGGGCTGAGTAATTGTAGGGGCACATAATCTGTGTAAGAAGAGTGTTCAAAGTTCCTGCTTGAGAATGGATAGAGCAGCACTTACGCTGCTGGTTTTTGTTTGTTTGTTTGCTTGTTTTTATAACAGGAAACGAAGGAGGAAGAAGACCCCTTTAGTAGTGTCCCTTTTAGAAGGTGCTAGGTTTTAAGTCTGGGAATTTCTGGTGGAGCAGCCCAACATGCATCTGCATTGACATATTGGGAACTCAGAAGGGATTCTGATGAAGATTTTGCTCTGCAGAATGATGTACCATCTCACTTGAGAGGGCTGTTGAAGGATTTTTGGCTTGTGATATTTTATCAGACAATACCTACTGTTCTGATTGCCTGTTGGGATTGCTCATCAACAAAGAATTCTGAAGCCACACATCTTAGTTTTTGCATTTAATATGTTTTCATATCAAAAGAAAAATAAAATACACTGGCTTGCAATTTTTATTAAGTATCAATAATCAGCAGGAATAAGATAATTATAACTATATGTTTAAAAGTACACAAACTGAAAATGTAAAATGAAATAGATTACAGAGCAACTTATTTTCCTGGTATTTTGACATAGGTTTGAGGACAGGAAAACTCTATGTTCTTGCAATTGTCTCTCTATCTAGAGAATTCTTAAGAACAAATGGTTAAAATTTACCTTAACTCGATCCACAGTTGAGTAGTAAGCCCATGGTATACAAGGGGCATCCTCTGCTCCAGCGCCTGATCTCTCTGGGATTTGCCATATATAAGTGCGAATTTCACCTAAATTAAGCAAGGGTTACATGTCTGGTTATATTTGGCTTATATCTGACACACATATGTTTCATGTGCATATACATTTTATATACACATATCCTTGATAACTAGTGATACAGAAAGTAAAAATATTAACATGTTAAAAAATAATAGTACTCAAAATTCTTCCATGAATTTAGTTTTTTTTTTTTAAATTTTATAGTGAGTGTTTGTGTGTGTGTGGGCATGTATGTGCATGCAAGGGAGCACATACACCATAACACACATGAGAGTTGGGATAGTTTGTGACAGTGCGTTATGGAGATGGAGCTTGAGTTATCAGGCTAAGCATCTTTACACACTGAACCACATTGATGACCCTGGAGTTTAGTTCTACGACACACTAAGGTATTTTTATGTCATCATATATTTACTATGAATTAAGCAGCTCTCATTCACTTGTCATAACAAAGCCAGAGAGGATCATTCTAATGCCATATTTTGAAGAAACTGAGTGGATCCATCTTTTCTTACTCTAAAGTAGGTTTTATTAATATCTTTCTTTTTTACAGATACCACGTGGTACCTCAGCACCTCGCTCATGGTGTTTCTGTACAAATGTTGCCCTGTAGAATGAGCTTCACTTTCCCTTTCTTTCCTACTTCCTTCTCACTATCCTCCTCAGTGAGCTGATGATTCCTGCAAGGAGCCATGAGAGCACTTGATCTTAAAGATCCCTGATTTCTCTCATCTGTCGACTTCTTATGTTGTTATCTGATTCTGTCATACCATGTGCTTCTTTGTCACTCTTCTGTCACATGCAAGACATATACTTGTCCTTGATGCTTTGAAGATAGTTACTACATCCTCTTACTTTGTCATGTACTCTCTTCCCATGAGCTCCTGGCTCTTCTCCAATCTAACCTTTTCCATTTGCCTCAGAACTTCCTGTATATCTATCCACAGACCTTGACTTACTGATCCTGACAACCCTCTGTCCGATTTGTTTAGATTCACCTTGCCGTTTCCTGCAAAGATAGTGCTATCAAATTAATACTCTGGAGTCTGGAATCCTTTACTGGGGAATCAAGCAAGAATTGAGTTCTGGTCTTAAGGGAAGTGTGGGCTTCCCCCCTTTTCTCAAGTCATCACTTTTAGTCCCAGTGTCCTCATACCTTAACTAAGCAGACATTTTCACCAAGAACATAAAATGTAAATGCAGCAGCTCATTGTCTCACTTCTGCCAACCACTCTTATTTCCATAAGCTGTTCTTCCAGCCTGCTCTGTCACCAGGATTGATTCCCAAAGCTTTAGAGTCACCCTTGACTCCTTCCATAAGACTCCAGTGCTCAATTTTCAGCAGGCCCTTTTGGTATCATGTTAAAGTAGAATTGCAGTATGAGAACTTCTTACCTCTTCCTCTGCTTAGTCCCATGCCAAATCTTGCTAATTCTAATTCTGGTAATTTTGTTTCACCTGTTTAGTGCAGAATTTCCCTAACTGATCTTTGATGTTGCCATTTTTCTCCCTTACTCATATGTCATCCAGAAGAGCCTCTTATTGATAATCAGATAAATCCCATTTAGCTCAGATCCTCAGTTGAGTGTTTAGTTTAAAATCTTGAGTCCTAATCATAGCCTTCTAGGCCCTTACTCCATCCAGTTCCTTTATCTCTGGTTCCCATCTGTTAACATTCTGTTCCCTCTTCACTCTGCTTTCATGTCTGGACTCCTTACCATCTATACAAGACACAAAGCATGCTCCCACATGAAGCCCTAGAATCTTACCCCACAATTAGCCTGAGCTGCACCTCCCTTATCATTTGTCTTCACCAATGTCCAGCCCTACTGACTCTCCTACCTAAAATAACCATTTATTCTCTGATGAGTCTTTTTCATAGCCTTGTTTATGACTCAATATTATCTATGTTTTTCTCTCTTAGAAGATCAAGAGAGAAGTTTTGCTCTATTTTCTCTTGAATTTATAAAAGTAATTCTACAGAACACTACCTTTTTTGTTTGCTTGTTTGATATATTTGGAAACTGCTAAGTTTTTAAAACAAATCCCTTTTCCTGTAAAATTTTAATTTCTATTTGAGTGTACATAATCTATCTCAATTTTTATCTTAATTGTACATCTGTTAAGCTCTTGGGACATGCCAGATACTAAAGCAAATACCCAGGCTTTAAATTCCAAACCACAGACATCATTTGACAGGCTGACACATGAACATTCTACCCCACAGTGTAGCAGATGCCACTTCAAATATGTTCTAGTTGAGTGGAGTGTGGGGCATTTACCCACCACCCCCACAGCTTCCCAGAGTTTTCTTGAGTGCGAGCAGCAGGAAATATTAGATAGAAGGATTTATAGCAGAGAATAATTGCGGAGATAAACAGATAGAAAATAAAGGATAGCCTCGAGAAGGCCTGGAACCTATTCCAACGGGCCTCGACTGTCTCTGGTCCAGGGTTTTTATAGAGACGCCAAGGGGTGGAGCAAAAGACCTCCTCCCCCAGCACAGCCAAGTGCAGACCATCTCAGACACCTGCACTCAGGCCCGTGGTCCTGATCATCTTCTATTCGGACCTGCTGGGTAAAGCCACGAGGAACCCCAGAATGGGCTCCCACAGTGGAGGAAGAATCTTTCTAATCCACTCTTCCGCCTTTGTAAACGTCTGGTACTTCCATGTTTGTTTTCACAGCCCCTCTGTAAACTGTGTTTGGTGCAAACGTGCTTACACTCCATCACCCACACAGAGCTGGTCCCTGCATCCTCTGTCCCACCCTTGCTATTCCTTACAACATAGGCATTTAGAAAGACTATTCTTTACGGTAGCTGGTATTTGTGGAGTGGCTACAAAATCTGTATGAAGCATCCCTTTGCTCACAATACCTGGCAGTGTTGGAACAACTGTAGAATTCTCTGTTTTCACCCCATGGGCATGTATTGAATATGGCCTGGTTGCCATGTTTTTAAAGACAATTTTAACTTTGTCTCCAATATCTGCATGAATTTGTGGACCTGGTAAAAGTAAAAAGGAAAATCAATTTATTGTCTTGTGTTTTGAAATTTCTGTGTTAGTGATAAAGGCAAAATTCAGGTAACTTTTCAGTGTGAAGGATGGAGTCTTCTTTTACTCACATGTCTTTGAGCTGTTACAGTGATTTATTTCTGGTTCCAGAGGATGTGCATAACAACACTAGACAGAACTTCTCTAAATATGGGGACCATAGTATATCTCTTAATCAGAGTTCCAGGAGACACTGTAGCCTGAAAACCCTCTGAGGGTCAGAGGTCTAATGGGGAGAGCTGGTGGCAGGCCAGGAGCTACTGTGCACTGCTTACTCTCTGGGTTCAGTGCTTGAACTTCTAGGCAAAGGGTTGTGCTGGCAATGACGAAGCTGGCCCTCTAGCTTCTGCCCTTCAGCCAGCTGCAGCTGTTTCTTGTCACATGTGTTTCTGTTATTCTCAACAATGTCATTAACTCTAGAGCAACAGTTCTCAATCTATGAGTCAGAACCTCTTTAGGGGTTAAATGACCCTTTTATGGGGGTCACACAAGACTAACAGAAAACACAAATATTTACTTTATGATTCATAAGAGTAGCAAGATTACAGTTATGAAGTAGCAATGAAATAATTTTATGGTTGGGAATCACAATGAGGGACTTTATGAAAGGGACGCAGTGTTAGGAAGGTTGAGAACCAACTGCTCTATCTCACTAGGGAAATTCTGATCCTGTGGAAGTACTGAAAGGCTAAGGAGTTCAGCATCTCAAGGGTTGCAGGTTACACATTCTGCCTGAGTGTGGTTCCTGAAAACTTGTAAGGAAACACATTTTTTCAACCCCCATATATATCTTTATTTTGTGATTAATTATATCTTATTTTTTCAAGTAAAGAGTTGTACTTCTTTTTGGAGGGGGTGTGTGATAACAAGGAGAATTTGGTTAAGGTTTTCATTAGAAAGTAATTTCTAAGAACTTCACCAAAGTTATAGGCATCATGTTAAAAAATATTTTTGAGACAGAGTTTCTCTATGTAGCCTTGGCTGTCCTGGAACTCACTCTGTAGACTAGGTTAGCCTCAAACTCAGAGATCTGCCTGCTTCAGCCTCCAGACTACTGGAATTAAAGGCTTACACCACCACTGCCTGGCTCATTATAAGTAATTTAATTGGTGTATGGAATAATAAATTATTCCTGACAGAAATAAGTGATATTATCTGTATTCTTCAGCAAGCACAAACTTCTCCTTTTTTATTGGATGATTTAAAGAAAGTAACTTTGATACATGAACTAGAAAATTGCAATCTATATACATGGATGCATGTGCCGCAGGCAGCTCTTGTTGCTGACCAAAGGCTGGCAGGATGGGGCTGTTCACCTTACCTAGGATGCCCAAGTGCTCATCTTCAGCTTTTCTCTTCACCTGTTCTCTGAACGTGCTGTCAGTAAATTGCCGATACACAACTTTCTTGTACTTTGAGCCTATGTAAAATTCTTCCTTATCCAAAAATGCATTTGAAATACTAGAAAAGAAAATCGATGCAGGTTACTATTTGTTTTCATGAAAGAAAAGAAATTGTTTTAATTTTTGGGTAAAAATTCTTGTGAATAGTTATGCTCATTTAAAATTATTTTCCATCCCGGTAGGAAAAAATAGACTTTAAAGATATTGAAGTGTCATATAAAGAGAACTGTCTAGTGAGCTGTTTCAGTCCTGGCCCTGACTCTTGTCTAGCTAAGCTGACCTCTCAATCCATGTTGTCTGAAGAAGCCTTAGTTCCTGTGCCCCTAAAGAGAGGCATTGATCAAATCACCTATCGCCATCACATTTTTTCACTCTAACATGTTATGAAATCCAGATACAATTATTTAGGAATTAATGCAGTATTTCTAGTCAATAGGAACTGAAGTAGCATGTTTTTTTCAAGTCATTTTCTTTTTCTAAAGTTTTGGTTAACTAATGATTCCTTTTAACTACCTTATCCAAATCACAAAAGCAGCCTTTTAGTCCTTTCTATGTCAGACCACACTCATCACTGAAACCAAACTGTCCAGCTAGCCACTGCCACTCAGATTGTTAGTTTTCCTGGGCATCTTGGGCCTACCTGTCCCACAGCTCACCCTAGTCCCTCAGATCTTGTGCACATGAGGTCACATGTTGAAATGACATGATAGAGCAGATGTGCCAGGGAAATTTTTTAAAAAATTGACACCTATAAGTATCAGGTGATGCCCCATGATGCTGAGACATGCTCTTGATGTTCTTGTGGCCATTCTTTATTTGGATTTACTCTTACTGATTTTTTTTTTAAATTTTCACAGTGTGTCATAATGGCTTTGAACATATTTTCCTGTAAGTTCTTAGAAAAAAGAACTGCTAAGCATTTAAGAAGTATACAGAATAATTAGGAATGTGGACCGAATGATTATTATGCTGGAAATAAAATCAGGAGGAGTAAATAAGCAGCACTGTGACTGCTCTCAATTTGATTGAGTTTGATCAGAAGAGCAGTGATGACACAGACTCAGAACTGGTCAAGGGAAGGTCTCCTGTAAGGAGAAGTAGAAATGAATGAGCACAAATTCCAAGGAAGTGGTCATTGCTATTGCTTAATGCAGTTGTTACTTTTTCTAAGGGTTAACATAACTCTTTAATGAAAGAGAGACCTAAAACTACAGTTGAACACTTTGGGAATCTGAGACTGGAAAGTTACTTTTGTTCTTGCAAATGATGCAGTTCCTTTTCCCAGTCCCTGCTTGGTGAATAGTCCCATTCCACCTCCACTGCTGCGACATAGTAGGTCCTTTCTCCCAGGTAGATGGTGGACTCTTCAGATTGCTGCTTGCATTGGTTCACAGTATATTTTTGCTTCATGCCACCTGTGTAGTGATCTGTTGTAAGACACTCTACATCAAAAGTCCCTGGAGTAGCAAAATAGAAAACTTGTCAATTTTAACAGAAGTCTCTTTACTGTTCTAAGAACTATCGAGGGGCGTATATATCTCAGAGCATCTGCTATTCCCCCTGCCTGTAACTTAGCAGATGTGTGCATAGCTTATGCTCTTACTTCATTCTGTCTCAAGAGTGAATATCTGTCACCTTTTTCTCTAGCTTTGGTTTTATTCATGGGCTTACAGTTACGTGATCTTGAGTGTCACACAGTGAATCAAGTGAGACCAGAAAGTGTTTTTCATGATATGATTAAATTTATTTCCTATTTATTTTAATTTGATTTACCCATTGAGAACCAGGCCCACATATGTGTCTAAGCATACATGGCTACAGTTTTTATATAGAATACCCAGTTGCAAACAGTAAGCCAACTCCACAACAAAGCTGTAGCGACGTGATGAAAGCTTACATGTAGAGCACATGCAGGAGTAATTTCTTCTAGACTGTTTTTTTTTTTTTTTTTTAATCACAGTTATCTTTAAAAGGATAAAAAAGTAACCATCTCATAGATTCTGCTGTTTGAAACAAGGAAGCACACACACACACACCACAGACTTTTTACCCATAAAAAGTCTTATTCCACCCATAAATAGGAAGGAGATCCACCTGATGTGTGCTTTAACATTAGTAACCCAGACACCCTCTTAAGAGAAGGTCTATCTTGGAGGCATTGAAAGAGTTCATCACTCGATATGTTTTTCAATAGGATTTTCAACCAAAACCATATACATAAATTTATTGTCATGGCTAATTTTATGTCAGTTTGACACAGCTAGTGTCATCTGAAAGGAAGGAACCTCAATTGAGGAACTGCCTCCATAGGATCCAGCTATAGGGTATTTTCTTAATTAGTGAGGGATGAGAGCGGTCCCAGCCCATTGTGGGTGGTGCCACGCCTGGACTGGTGATATTAGGTTCTCTTAGAAAGCAGGCTGAGCAAGCCATGAGGAGCAAACTAGTAAGCAGCACTCCTCCATGCCCTCTGCATCAGCTCCTGTCCTGTTTGAGTTCCTGTGCTGACTTCCTTCAATAATGAACAGTGATACAGAAGTGTAAACCAATTAAACCCTTCCTTTGCTTTAGTCATGGTAGTCCATCACAGCAATCATAACCCTAACTAAGACATTGACCAATAAAAGAAGTGTACCTTCTGTGTCAGGCTGCATGAGAAGGGTCAGACTTGTATGAGGGAAGAGGTTTGCAGTGTCTCGTCTTTCTCCTTTAGACAGATAAGTGTTTCCTGAAAAGTATATCCCATGTACATCAGCTTCATTTCCAGCACTGAACAAATACCACACAATGGAATCTCCTAGACACATGTTGAGGCCAGGCTGATTGCCATACATGAATCCATTCATAGCTGCAAAATTTGGAGAAGGGAGAGAAGAAAAAGGGTTGAAGATAACATATCCTATTAAATGAAATGAAAATTTATTCCTAATGTAACTTCCTAATGTAAAGACACATTTCAAGCCTGCCTATTGTTTATGTGTCGGAAATGTCTTTGCTGTTTCCAGAGCAGCCTCTGGCTACAATGAGCAGGTTAGAGTTTGCAGAGCATGGAGTTCTGTGTCCCTACCACACTGGGGAGTTCGGTGTTTTCAGTTGGAATGAGATCCCAGGCGATTTTTTCTCACTTTTTTCAAATGTCATGTTTGTCAGCAACTATTTCTGTGAATTATAACAGCTTAGCCTGGGTGTCACACACTGGGAATGTATTTGTTGTTTTACATGAAAAATTTCCTGACTCGTCTTGGAAAATGGGGACAATCTTGTATAAGAAAATTTTTCTCACTACCGTTTCTAAAAGATGATATTCTTGACATGTCCAAAATGTTAAATGTAGAATTTAAAGTAATATTATAAGGATTGTGGGTAATGTGAGTAGTATCATTCTATCTTCAAACAAACAAACAAATAAACAAGCAAACAAAAACAAAACCCAAATAACAAAAACTATTAATTTGTACTGCAACTTTACAATTTTTACTTCTACCAACTACACTAAATGTTTACTGTTCTCTCTGAATGGTGTGGGTCTTTGGAACAATTAGTCCACCATGTCTCAAAACTAAACACATATAAATTAGCTAAAACATAAAAAATATCTGATGCTCCTCAAGTTTTAAATTTTGTCAGTTGATTCTGATGAGCAATCAAGTATGAAATCATGATGGCAGAGTTCATATTGTTAAATCATAATGGAAAAGTTCATATTTTTGAATAATTGAAAAAATAAAGGAGCCTGTTATTACTGTGCTACAAATGAGAACAGCATTTAACTCATTATTCTCAAATTGATCATGTCATCAATTAAAGGATTTGTGAAAAACAAATTCCTAGGACTTATTGCAGTGTTTATAATTTAGTAACTCAAAAGTGGGTCCAAGAATTTGTAGTTCTAACAAGGTCTTGGGCAAAGCCAAGGGACCACAAAGACACATTCAGGGGCCAGCAAGATGACTCAGCTGATAAAGGCACTTGCTGGGAATCCCACCAAAACCCAAATTCTGGGAAGAGAAAAGTGATATGTATGTTGTCCTGTGACCTTCACAGGCACCATGGCATGTGCCCTGCCTCCTTCCCCTCTAAATAAATAAACATTTTTTTAAAAGGCACCTTCATCACATTGGCATGTCTGCTACATTTGGTTATTTTGAGGTGGGTTTTTTGTTGTTTATAACCTAAGATTTTGCCTTCAGAACACTATTAAGTTGTTTATTGAAAAGTAATCAAAAAAAGCTGCTCACTTTGGGTTTATTTGGTACTGTTACATATACCACTGATATAGCCTGGACAGGTGGAAAAGGTGCAGTACTCACAGTGCATCTTATTAGACTCCTGGAAGTCTTCATCTTTCTTATCCACATGATCAGGTGCAGCTGTGAACATCCTGATATTATCATCCAAGAGTAAACTCTCATTCTCATCAAACACTGTGGGAAATAAGTAGAACTCCTTGTCTACATCCTTCTGCAAATCAAAATAACAATGAAGTGAAGATAAAGTGAGAAAAGCAAAAGATTTCTATACAAATAATACTCTGTGCACAAACCACTTTAAGGAATGTCAACAGAAGTTTCTGTGTCCCTTTAAAATTTGGTTCATGACGTATTCCACTTGGCCACCAAAGTTTTCACTGGTATCTGTTGAGGGCTTAGGGTTTAGTAAGGTAACCTGAGCCTCTTACATCTAAAATTTCTAATTTCCTTCTTCCTGCATGCCACATTGTCCATACAGATTGAAACCATTAAAACAATTTATTCAGATAGAGATGTGATTTAGATTTGAAATGTGCCCAAAACTATGTGCCTAAAGGATTAATTCCCAGCTGATGTCATTATTGGGTGGTAATGAAGACTTTAGGTCGGGCCCAGTTGAAAGGACAATGTCACTTGGATTATGCCATTGAATATGGTAGAATATCTCTCCTCCCTCCTTCCCCCACTTCTTCCCTTCTCCCTCCCTCTTTCCCTTGTCTCATGATATTGGATATCCTGAGAAAAAAAACAGGTTTTCTCAACCATATGCATGTCTGTTTCTCTACAGCCCCAAATGGAATGGAACTAGCTGACTGACAACCCTCTAAAATCAAGAGCCAAAATAGATCTGCAGTGATAAAAACTAATGTGAGAATATCTGTGTGCTGAAATTGGGAAAGAAGCCTTCCATGTTCCTGAAACCAGTAAGAATTATAACCCACACAGATCATCTTTACTGAGGAAATGGCATGGCAATGAGCTGGAAGAAGGATCCACACAATCTTCAGGTAGATTAAAACAAAAACAAATAAGGAAGTAGAAATATTATTGTTTTGGGGAATGGTCTAGTCATTCAGAAGACAATCAGTCCATGGAATCAAAGCAAATGAGCCATCAAGGAAGAGAATACTGAAGTCCTGCTTGTCTTTCTCTCATGATTCATTCAAGTGAACAATATGTTTATTAAAATAAAAAAGGCCAACTAAGATGCAAACTTGAAGGTTAGATCCTACAGAAAATTGCATCAGTGATGAAGGTTGCCTAGGGTGAATTTCTTGGTGATGTAACTACATTTATGCTACTCATACTTCTGTAAGTAACTCCAGTAAAGCTACTTGATTCCCGGAGCTAGACTTGGGTAGGATCACTTCTTTGGTCCATCAATGGCCTATCTGGGATGAACAGATACTTGTTCTCATTTCCATGGGAAAGTTCATAGTACAGTAGCCTAGACTACCCTCACATGTGGTCCTTGTTTGTTTGTTTATTTGTTTGTTTGTTTGTTTTATTGAGACAGGATTTCTGTGTAGCCTTGGCTATTCTGGAAGTCATTCTGTAGACCAAGCTGGCCTGGAACTCACAGAGATCCACCTGCCTCTGCTTCCCAAATTCTAGGATTAAAGGCATGTGCCATGATACCTGGCTAAATGTAGTCCTTTTCTTTCTCAAATACTGGGACTGCAGGTATGTGTCTCCATGCCAAGCTTAGGAGACCCTATCTTTATAATTTTGTTTGTTTGTTAGTTGGACACAGGGTCTCATGTAGCTCAGAATTGCCTCATACTCTAAGTATCTGATGATAGTCTTAAGCTCTTTATTTTCCTGCCTCTACTTCCCAAAGGCTGGGATTACAGGTTTGTAGGATCACATGGCAGGGTCCCTTAGGTACAACATAAAATATTTTTCAGATTAAAAAACATTATGGGATGATAATGGTGAGTCAGGAGGTTATTTCTTATTGCTAATTTTATCACAAAAGACTATGCATTCCATTTATAATACAATTTCAGATCAACTTGAATTATTTCTACCAGAAAGAAAATGCATAATACATTTTTAGTGCATGATCTTACTGCAAAATCCAGAATAGTTTCATACTTTTGATACTCCTGCCTCATCTTGGCCTAGTGTTGAGATTACAAGTATGTACCACTATGGCCAACCATAATATAAATTTTATAAATCTGAGGAAAATTTAAAATAAGACATATGCAAAATCTTCAGTGCCTTAAAGACCAGAATTCTCTTTACAGTGATAATTCAAAAACAGATTGGGAGTCATTTTCAGTTTCCCCTGCCTGGGCTTACCTGTCTTCCATTTGTAAGTAAGCTGCCTTTCTTGCATATTTTCATTGGCCCAATAAGCCCAGTAAATATATCTTTGGTGGGATCTACACCAGAATAATACATCCTAGATAAGCACACAGGATCTGCATAAGTGGGTCCCATTTCTTTGGGAACAGTCCATTCATATGTAAAGGTTTCTTTGGGTGCTACATGGGAAGCTGCTTGAGGATGAGGCACACCTACAAGAAAGGTCACAGCAGAGAGGTTACATTTGTGTTTTCTAAGGTGACTATTGAGCCACAGAGTAGGTTAAGTTTAGAAATACACTTCTAAGTTACTTGATCCTGATTAGAATAGAATCCCCCTTGTGCTGCCCTGTCAGGGTTGACACACTGGTGTGATAAACTTTTTTTTTTATTATTTTTTATTTTTTATTTTACAATACTATTCAGTTCTACACAATAGCCACAGATTCCCTTGTTCTCTTCCTTCCTGCCCACCTCCCCTTCCTCCCAGCCCACCCCCAATTCCCACCTCCTCCAGATCAAGGTCTCCCCCGAGGACTGGGATCAACCTGGTAGACTCAGTCCAGGCAGGTCTAGTCCCTTCCTCCCAGATTGAGCCAAGCATCCCTGCATAAATCCCAGGTTTCAAACAGCCAACTCATGCAATGAGCCCAGGACCTGGTACCACTGCCTAGATGCCTCCCAAACTGATCAAGCCAATCGACTGTCTCACCTATTCAGAGGGCCTGATCCAGTTGGGGGCCCCTCAGCCTTTGGTTCATAGTTCATGTGTTTCCATTCATTTGGTTATTTGTCCCTGTGCTTTATCCAACCTTGGTTTCAACAATTCTCGCTCATATAAACCCTCCTCTTTCTCACTAATTAGACTCCCAGCGCTCCACCCGGGGCCTAGCCGTGGATGTTTGCATCCAGATTCCTCAGTACTTGGATGGGGTTTCTGGAAAAACTATTAGGGTGTTTGGCCATCCCATCACCAGAGTAGGTCAGTCCCAGCTGTCTCTCGACCATTGCCAGCAGTCTTTTGTGGGGGTATCTTTGTGGATTTCTGTGGGCCTCTTTAGCTCTTTGTTTCTTTCTTTTCTCATGTGGTCTTCATTTACTATGGTCTCCTACTCCTTGTTCTCCCTCTCTTTTCTTGATCCAGCTAGGATCTCCCGCTCTCTTTCCCTCGACCCTCGCCCTTCATCGCTCCCACTCATGTCCAGACTGTTCATGTGGGCGGCGGCGGCGGCTGCGGCGGCGGCCACGGGGAGTATCTGCAGTAGCAGCAGCAGCAACAGCAACAGCAACAGCAGCAGCAGCAGCAGCAGCAGGGAATCGGCGCGGCAGCCCAGGACACTCAGCCGTCACCGCTCGCTCGCTCTGGTGTGATAAACTTAGGAAGCTCCCAACCCTGCCCCAAACCGCTATTTAGGTTTGATACCCCTTTTTGTGCGAATATGTGCATTTTCCCCAGAGAAGGACTAATGTTGAAGGCAAATATCGTCTCCTCTCTCCTACCAGCTAGAACACTGCCTGGCAGTAGGAGGTAATCAGTCCATTTTCTGTTGACCAAACTGATCAGAAGGTAATTGAAGAATTGAAAGGAACTTAGCCTGTGATACCTTGCAAATTATCTAGATTTTTCACTTGAAACTGAAGCCAGAAAATTTCAATAAGCTGCCTATAGTCAAATTAGTGGCGGAATCAGGAGATTTCATTGGTAAGCCTCAACAAAAAATATTAGAATATATCCACATTATTGTATATTTTATATCACTAAAATCATATTAGTAAGTGCTTATAATGTTAAGAGTGCAAACATCACAAAACTGTAATACCAGTATATTTATTATACTATGAACTCATCCATATTTAAAGTATGTTATATATACACAGATAAAGGCAGGAGGACTACATATTCATATGTGTTTTTGTCTATGGAATTATAGATTACTAATATTTTTGGTTATGGTTTTCTGTACTTTTCAAATATCAAAAAAATGAGCCTCTAAGCTAAACATTTCAGTAACTTAAAAAAGAGATCCATCCAATAGTATTTCAGAAATGTAAAATTGATACAGCCCAACTAAATACTTATTGAATTGTCAGTAGTTATCCAATTAAGGCAAAGCAAGATTCTATTGACATTCAGCTTTCTCAGGACTGAATTTTCTACTCACCTTCCTTCAGGGAGTGGGCAGGTGGAGCATAGTATGTTCCCTCATTTTCAACAGTGAATCTCACCCCCGTTGGCTGAATGCTGAGAGGATATGGTCCTTTGTTATGAAAGGTGACTTTAATGATGTCTCCTACTTCTGCCCAAATGACAGGACCTAGGAACAAAAAGAGCATTTGTTAACTTTTTTGTTGTTGTTGTGTGACATACAGAATGTACAAAAACAGTTACTGGCTTTAGCTGTGTCCCCTGACAAGCATCCCAGGATCAAGCTACATATGTGTAGCAAGTTGGAAAGCTTGGTATTTAAAAAGTCCATTATTGCTACAATGTGGCAAATTTGGAGAAATTCAAGAATTCTTTTTACTACAACTTGAGGGAAATTAATTTGTTTATTATCTTTCTTCAAGTCAGTAAATTTTGTACATCACAAAAAACTAATCCAGAGTGTGTCTACACATCTACAAAAAAACATCTGGAGCATCTATACATTCTTTAACCTAGTCTGGGCTGTGTGACTTTCGTCCTCAGCATTGTTTTGGGTATGAGTTTTTTAGAATGTTAAACTCTAAAACTAGTATTGTGGCCAATTATAGAGTAAAGATATAGGTATATAGTATACAAATGTTTTATGTAATATCCATAATGACATTTATTGAGGGCATCTTATCCCTACTTCTAAGTGCTTATTTATGTCTAATATCTTATCTAACCCTTACTAAAGTTTGATGTATTTATAACCATTTTCATCTCCACTTTATAGAAAAAAGCAGGCCCAGAAAATTAAGTCACTTTCAAAAGTCACCCAGCTTATAGATAAAGAGGAAGACTGTCTCATGAGTCTAGACTGTGTTTTTTATGAGAGAACTCAGAGCTCACTGGGAGCAGCCTCTAGAATAGATACAGCCTGGGTCATCAGTAAGCCCACATTTGGTTTTTGAGAAAGTACACTTTTGGATAAGTCAGTTATTTAAACTGTCACACAGATTCCTTTATCTCTTCACGATGTAGTGAAGATTTATGGCTGATAATTTGTTTTTGGGAAAGTAGCCAGCTGCTATGTGTCAAGTGGCACCTGATTTTCTGTCTGCCTGGCTTCTAACTAGAATTCATGCTGCAGGTCCTGACACTTTTCTTCCTGAGGTTAGGAGAATCAAGAAGAAAACGTTCCAACCATGAGTACTCTGGTTGGACTCACCAAGGATTCCAAGATGTTCCTCATCAGGGCCTCTCTGTTTTTGTTTCATGAAGGAGTCATCTGTGTACTCACGATAAACCATTTTTTTATAAGAGCCACCAATTCTCATAGCACCTTGTTCAAAAAATACCCTCGAATCACTGCCAGAAAGAAAAAAGGGGTTAATTCTGGTTTGGAGGTAGAACAAGGTGGCTATTTACATAGGATCTTAACTGAAGAAAAAGAGTCTGTCTAGTGCTTAGTGCTACATTACACCCATGATTTACAGTCCACACTAATTTTGCTGAAGAGGCACACAGACCTAGGCCACTCTTGAGGTTTGATGAAGGAATACAAAATCATTTTAAAGTGAAGTGAAAACAAATTTCAGCATTGCTACGTCACCCCTGTTCTACAGTAGACTCTTTCTACCCCATTGTACAGCAGCTGTCCTTGTTGGGTATGAGCATCAGCTTAGTGCTTGCCTTTATTTGCTAGAAGTCACATGATAATGCAGTGGGGTTGCTAGTTTTCTCCCATTTACAAAGAAATTCAGTTTCAGAAAGTGATATGATTTTCACAAAGTTGCCCTATTTATCTTTTCTTTTTTTGATAAATGGGTTAGCACCAGAGTTTTGCCAGGATCCTTGTACTATGTTGGTGAGACAGTGACAAGCAAGCAGAACTCCTCATCCACATGGATCACACATCTATCAGAGGAGACCAAGCTCCGATTACATAAGCTGATTGCATACAGTCCAAGAAGTATGTTGTGGTATATTTCTCCTAAGAAAAGCAGCTTGGGTCTCTCGACAGAAGCTGTTAGAAATGATGTTCTAAATGTGATGTGTGAATAGTGGGGAGAATGGGCCAGAAGACTGCAAACAAGCAACAACCTGTGGGGGTGCAAAGGAACAAGTGTAAGTATGTCATGAGTATGTCATGCTCCACAGCAAGGCTCCTTAAGCCTTCCTACTCTAAGCTACTTTTTTTTTTTTTTGGTTTTTCGAGACAGGGTTTCTCTGTGTAGCTTTGCGCCTTCCCTGGGACTCACTTGGTAGCCCAGGCTGGCCTCGAACTCACAGAGATCCGCCTGGCTCTGCCTCCCGAGTGCTGGGATTAAAGGCGTGCGCCACCACCGCCCGGCTCTAAGCTACCTTTTGCCTGAGACATTTTTACAAGACCCTGGGTACAGAGATCCATAAAATAGGTTTACAAATCGAATATTGCAAATAAGAAACCATAAATTTACTTTAAGACAATTTTTGATGTATATAATTTTGCCATTTATTTACAATGAAAGCAAATTTGCATACTTATGACATGCATGTGCTTGTTTATCCTTACAAAAAGAATGAAGTATTGGCTGAACATAGCATCTTCAACATTTTTCAGAGCAGATTAATATTTTGGTTTTATAATTGTTAGTGTGGAAAGTATATAGTACAACATGGTACAAATATGTTTAAGGTCATTTCAGGAATTGTTGGACATTCTGCTTTAATCCCAAGCAAGAACTCATTTAACAATTGTGTGTGTGTGTGTGTGTGTGTGTGTGTGTGTGTGTGTGTGTGTAAGTCAAGTCAGCAACTCAAGTAGCAACTTGTTTTGTTTTGTTTGTTTTTTGAGGTGAGGTTTCTCCGGAACACCCTTTGTAGATGAGACTGTCCTCAAACTCAAACTCACAGAGGTCTGCCTGCCTCTGCCTCCCGAGTGCTGGGAATAAATGCTGTGCCATCACCACCTAGCTCAAACAACAATTTTTAAAATCAAACATTGTAACAAATACAGTCCAAAGATATGCCAGTTTGTCCTTGATTGCTGGGTGACAGGAAAACAGTTAGCTTTTCTTTGCTGTAAGTAAGCCATGATGTTTGTATAAGAATAGAGAATTCTGTACATACAATAACAGCACTGTAATTCATAACATACTGTATGTAGCCTTGAATCTGAGCTAAGGTGTTTCAGGCAGGTAAGATGACTGTGTGGCATAGTAGCATGTACAATGCAAGTGTGCATGTTGTGCATTCAGGCCCAAGGCTGCAGAGAAATCATGTAGTAGAATATAGGAAAACACTGCCCAGAACACCTCATATTCACAATATACTAGATTTTAAATTAATTTTTGGTTGTTGTGCATTCAAAACCTTTTACTGTTGACGAAATGTTTGTGATCCTCACACTCATTTGTACAGTCCCATATGGAATAGCAGTCCACATTTGAAGAGCTGCGTCTAGAGATCACAGTAGAAGCAGAGAATTTAGGGCAGAAGAGTAAGGAATAAGGCCTGGAGAGGTAGAATTGGGCAAGAGGACTTGGTTAAGGTTTGGGTATTCCATTCTATGGCAATAATGAAGGATTTAAGACTTCAGGATGAGTGTTTTAGGGGGATCCCTTCAATAGCTGCTTAGAGAAAAAGTTAGGAAATAAAATACTATAGTAGGAAGGCCAGATAGAAACAGCTTTTATAATTTCAGTGAAAGATAGTGAGGAGTTTAGTAGTATTGGCAAAGAAGATGAAGAGAAGAAAGCAGCTTTCAGAGAACAGTACCTGATGAGGAGAGTAGGAGGAGTTGGTGAAGGAGAGGGAGATAGGACGGTTCTCAGATTCTGGGTCAGATGGTGAAGCTGTTCATTGAGTGAAGAGGAAACTGTTTTGCACAGGAGACAGTGAATTCAGGTTGAACATGCCTCATCCAGTGAATTCAGGTTGAACATGCCTCATCCAAGTGGAGGTGTTGTTAAGAAAACAAAAATACAAATCTGAAATTTGTAAGTCTCTTGTAGGCTGGAGATACAGTTTGGAGAGTTGTCATGTGAATGTTAGTATAGCTTGGGACTTAAGTCTGTGCTTTAGGAGTCACACAGCCAGGCCCAACTCTCCAACACCGAGTAACACAGAGTAAATTTCTTAAACATTCTAAAAGGGGATTTTTTTAAAAAGATGAGTCGCAGACATAGATTCTGTGAAAGTGTTGTCACATGTGTAGATGTGGATTAGTGGAATAATTTTTTAGACATTTTTAGACATGTGTGTGTGTGTGTGTGTGTGTGTGTGTTTGTGTGTGTCCGTCCGTCCGTCCACGAATGCCGTGGTGTGTATGTAAAGGTCAGAGAACAACTTTCAAGAGTCAGTTGTCTCTTTCCATCTTTATGAGTCCTCAGGATGGAACTCAGTTTATCAGGCTTGGCAGCAAGCTCTGTTCCCCACTGAGTCATTGCCATGGTGGCCTGTGACTTTTAAAATATCACCTTCTGTGCTTTGTGGAAAGTTGCAGACAGGAAAGGAAGGCCAAGAAAGGAAGAATGCATCAGCTTATGAAAGTCAGCCACACACATACAAAGAGTAACCTGTGTGCATCAGAGGACATATTCAGAAGGTGAAAGACTGACTACATAATAGAAGAAAAAGCTCTGTTGAGTATCTGGTGAAGGACTAATATTCAGGCTATATAAAGCACTCCTAAAGAAACTACCAACAGAAACAAATTCCCCAAGTCAAAACTGGGCAAAGGACATGGATGGGCATTTCCCTGAAGAAAATATATATATGGCTGGTAAGCCCCGCATGGACATTAATATCATTTCTCATAAAGGAAACGGGCAGCTACCTTTCCAGTGCTGTTAAATTGTCTCCAGTGAAGACATCTGTCCCAGAAGGAGCGTAATCCCAGATGATCTCTTCAGCAGCAATGTAATAGTGTCTCACATGTCTCTCCTGGGTATCAGCCTCTGGTGAAGGCTTGTTACAGTTTCGAACTTGGAAAAAGGCCTGCAAACCGGCTGAAACATCACAGAAAAGGCTCTGATGAGCAGTGACAATTGCTGATGAGATGACAGATGGAAATTGAATCCGATGACAGAGATAATACAATAAAACATGGTAAACAGCTGTGAACAGACTACTGATGAAAAATTCAAGTTTTTAAACAGACATGTATCTTTTAATGTATTCATGACAGAAAAGAGACATTGAGCATATGAGTTTTCAAAGTAAGATACCAGGCTTTGTGGGATTACTCTTGATAATCCAGTGAGATCTGAAAAAATACTAATTTCTAAAATATAGCAATGACTTCTGCCATGAAAACACAGTATCACTTGTAGTTTCTCAATGTAAAAATGGAGGACTATAAAAACAGATTTATACATTATGCTGGAAAGTAGCTTGCTTTTTTGACTTGTGTCAAGTATAACCAACTTTTTTATTTATCTGTGATGTATTTGTTCTTTGTCTTAACTTGCAAATGTCATTTTTGTCTCTGTAACATAAGATATAAGAAAGTTTTAGTTCTTAAAACCTATTTGTAAAGTTTATCTCCCAAGGAAATTAGACTTTGAAAAACTTACCTCCTGAACAGTAATTCCCCTAAAGACTATTATTTTAAAACAGCCAACCTCCTCAAAGCAAAAGGCTAGCTCGATTAGTTTTCATGGATATGGAGATAGAACTAAAGTAATAATTCAATATTCAGATTACTTATTTGGCTGTTTGGTTCTGCTTCTCTTCAAACATCTCCTACTAGAGTAATTAATACACAGCTGTTTTTACAACTGACAGATGACTAAAGGTGAAGATGCTTACCTTTCAAGTGGTTTAGGTTCTGGCAACTGAGCATCCAGACTCCAGGATTCTGGGCCACCATAAAAGCATCAAATAAGGTGGCAGGGAACAGGTTGATTGTATCAGTACGGTAGTTCTTGCTGGTCAGTGCTTGACCATGAAAGAAAGCTGCATGCACATCAATTTCGTTACCCATACCAAAAAGATACCATTTCACTCTGTCTTCTGCACACATGGAGAGTCCTGGAAGGCTTCCAAATGTGTATCCATTCAAAGCTGCAAGACAGAGTTATTGCCTTATAGACATTGGTGCTTGGAATAGTGAAAATTATCTCTACAGAAACAGAATCAATTTGGTATAGAAAATATATGCCACACTTGCATTTACCCAACCCCTTATTTATGCCAGACATTGCTAATCAACCACAAACTCTTCCATTCTGGCTAAGGCTCATTGCTAATACAATACTGAAGATGAATAAAGTAAAACTTATTTGGTTTCTGATGTTTATAAACTATTTACATTGTGTGTATATAAATATAAATGTATCCATATACATATATAGAGAGTACTCAGCTAAAGATAAAATATTGAAGGTTATTTAATAATCAATTATTAACTGAGCTTGTAGGCAAAAGGCATATGATTTAAATTTATTCTTTTTGCTTAGGACTTTTTGGACTTACATGAATTTCTTTTGTAATAATAGTATCAAGTAGAAATGTTTCTAAGATTGAAAGACACACTTCAAAGAAGAAAAAAGAAATTCAGGAATGGGCAGCAGGGACCAAAGCCAGGAAGATCTGAAAGTTCAAAAGCAGTCAGGCCCAAGAACCTTGGAAGAAACTGAGGGTCATTGTTCAAATTGTGCCATCCTAGGAAATTCATGGGTAGAAACATTAATGTTAAGGATCATTAATATAGGAGATGTGACAGTGTTACCAAACTGTGTCCATCCAGACTAGAAATTTGAGATATTTTTCAAATGTCTGTTTTTGTTAACAGGATAACAGAGAGAAGGTAAAATGTGTAGAAAGGAGATACTCATGTTAGATGAAAACAAAACAAAACCTTTCAGATAGAATTCTGGAAATAATTTCATTTTCTAATTTAGAAGTGCAGTTATTATTTTCTTGGTTTTCAAGTGAAGATCATTTTAAAGAAGCTAATGAAAAACAAATCTATACTTTTTGGTCTAATTAATGTTAAGGTACTTAATTTACCATGTAAATTCTGAGGGATAGATAACTTAATTTCATTATTTTTGTCCCTAGAAATTAAGGGAAAGCTTGGGTTCTCAAGAAGGCATTTTGGCATTTCTAGGAGACACAAAGTAAACTAAAATATTTAATTAATACATAATGGGGGACCTGATGAGGACAATGTAGTATATAAAAGGGATAATTTTTAGAATTAGTAGTCTGAGTTATATTATTAAACATAGGTGGGTGATTTATAGTGTAAATCTAATTTTAAACATGTACTTCAATAGTCCTAATAGGCTCCTTCAAATAACTTCTAGAATGAACTTGGAGGATAAATAAAGATGTATGTATAACATGTGTGCATTAAATTTCAACTGATGATTTTTCTTATAAATTAAGGTACATGTTTGGTGTTTCTGCCTTTTACCTTGCCTAGTATTTAAACTAGTGTGCTGGCTAGTTTTGTGTCAACTTGGCGCAAGCTAGAGTTATCTGAGATGAGGGATCCTCAATTAAGATATTGCTTCCATAAGCTAGGGCCGTAGGCAAACCTATAGGTCATTTTCTTAGTTTGCAATTAATGTGGGAGGGCTCAGCCCATTGTGGTTGGTACCTCCTCTGAGCTGGTGGTCCCAAGTACTGTAAGAAAGCTGGCTGAGGAAGCCATGAGGAGCAAATCAGTAAGCAGCACCCTCCATGGCATCTGCATCAGCTCCTGCCTCCTTGTTCCTGTCCTGTTTGAGTGCCTGCCCTGACTTTCTTCAGTGGTGGACTATGATGTGAAAGTGTAAGCAAAATAAACCCTGTCTTCTCAAACCTTGCCTTTAGTCATGGTGTTTTATCACAGCATTAGTAACTCTAACTAGGACAGACAAATATCAAATTGCGTGTCCATTGCTTTTGTTATTATGGCCTCAGGTTAGGATTATTCATGTGAGAGAATAATCTTATAATTATTAAAACAAAAATGATACATCTTTTTTAATCTTACAGTACATCCTGTTGCTCTCCTGAAAATCTTCATTGTCTTTGTCAACTTTCTTTGGTTCAGAGCAGAAGGTGTTGATGTTATCTTCTAGATACCAGCTGAGATTTTCATCCACCACAGAGAACATTACTACAAATTCTTGGTCAATATTTTTTTCTTTTTCCTTATCTAGAGAGTCTGAAGTAGAAATTTATGATTTAGTAGATCTGAATTTTTATTATGTGATTCAACATCTTTTTAGGTGATTAGAATATTTTTTAAATTTAGTGTTCATCTTCTTAGTAAACCACAGATCTGGACCAGCTACTCCACTTTGTTCATGTCCTGTGCACTGCATATGCATATGTATCCATATATCTACTGACAAAACCATTAAATGTTTTTTGGTAACTGAAAAAGTTATAATTCAAGTGTGTCCATATCATCTAGTACACACCACAAAAAGGCTTTGCAGGTAACTATTGGTCCAATTAACATTACATTTCAATCTTTTGAGTTATGCTGTCTTCATAAGGTGAGGAATAAATGTACTATCATACCTACTAACATAATACAGGTAACTATAGCCATTGCTAGGGAGTGCCACTGAGGGAGTCACACATAGTAAAGTCATGTATCTTCATATAACACCATTGTTGGAAGTTGCACCCAGCAAACCTATCCCACAGAGAACTGATTTCAAGCATCTTAGCTTCATTGGCATTTTCCTCTAAAGGTGTGTTCCATTTTTTCACGCCATCAAGGTCTTTCCTGTACTTTACTTCCTTCTTTTTACTCTTACCATTTATCTATTCAACTGAATTACAGAATAACTTATAGTTTAAAAAACTAATTGAAAAAAAAAGAAAACAAACTGCTTTGTACCTGTCTCCCATATTGTGAGCAATGAGAAAATATACCTTTTTTACAGAGTATTAAAGGTCCTATGAGTCCTGATGCAATATCTTTGGGCGCATCAACATGGGAATGGTAAATCCTGGTCACACAATTGCTGTCTCCATCACCAGGACTTTGCTCACTGGCATGCAGCACATACAAATATTGCTCTCCAGGAAACACTTTATCATCTGCTTTTTGAAAATCAGTGGTGTTGTCAGGATAGATAGCCCCTGGAAAACAGCATGTAATGGAGTTAGAAAGTGAGTACATATGAATATAGTTGAAGGAATAATCAGTCCTCATCATCTCAACATGTGCCCTTTGGACATTCATTTGAACACACAGAAAAACAAACACAAAGCTAATGTCTAGGGAGTCCCTAAGCCTCACAGAAATGATTATTATTAATTTGGTAATTGATTGAGTATAGATATTTCAGGATGGTTGTAATTATTTTAATGTAAGGGAAAACTTTCACCTGGGGGTCACGGTTTAAAGAGTAAACAAAATAACCACCCTCTCAAATAATTTAAAACTTCTTATATAATATCTGATTTGTGTGTGTATGTGTAGTAATTACAGAACTAAAAAATATTTACATTTAATTTAAAAAATTTTCAAACATGCAGAAGTTGAAATGAACTTCTATCTTCCTCTAAGTGTTAGTAGATTTCCAGAGTACCTATTAATGCAGCATTAACAATGGTAAACTGAAAGCTATTTTTTTCCATAATCCCACTCAATTTTGTCTTTAGCCATATGAAATTATTTTAAAGCAAATTCTGGGCATATTTAATTTATAAATATCTGAGCATGTATCTTTAAAAAATAAGAACTTTTCTTTTTAACAAAATCACAAGCCTACTGTTGTCTCTTGAAAGTTAATATTAACCGTATTATACCATGGTGATGTAAAAAAAGAAAAAGAATGATAGCCAATTGTTATATTATTAGTAGAACTTGGCTAAGAAAAAGAGAAAAGAGATGGTGTAATGTGGAACTCTGTCCTCTGATCATGACATGGCCATTATAGTTTTGCAATCAGAGCAGCTGTGGTTACCCATAGGAGACTCTCACAAAATTGGGTCGAGAGAGTGAAGGCTTATGAGGTGCCTCAGGAAGAATGCTCCAAGGCAGCCCTGCCTTCCTCTAGGATATACATGATACTCTTCTTTAGTATCACTGCCTGTGTGTTGCCATGCTCCTGCAAGTAAACCCAATTCAACTCACTGGTTCATCATTCAAGGCTTATGTAGCATCATTTCTTTAGTGCCTTATCTATGGTAGATACTCAAAAGTCCATGTCTCTTCAGTAAAGACACACAACATAAAAAATTTACTTTCTAAAAAATTACCTCTTTTAAATTTATTTTACATTTATTCATTTACCATGTGTATGTGTTTGCATGTTTGTATGCAAGTACATGTTGTGGTGCATGTGTGGAGGTAAGTTGACAACTTGGGGGAATCATTGTTCTCCTTTCACCATGTGAGTTTCAGGGACTGAACACAAGTCCTCAAGATGTGTGGCTGGTGTATGAGATTATTCAGACCACCTTAGCTGGACTGGAGTTTATGAGAAGTCAGGATGGAAGGTGATAGCAGCTACAATATGATCACTGGAAGATTTCCAGAGATAAGACAGCCTCCACCCTGAATCCTTCTCTTCCCTCTGGCTTCATGCCTCTTCTAAGCTGTCAGGCACATTATCCACTTCTCATATTCTTCCTCTATTAGATAAGGAATTAAGTACTCATGGTCCAGCTGTGGCGCTCACTATCAGCACCTAGTCCATTTAGGGATGTATGGCATTCCCACTACAGGAAGTCACATAACTTGAAGAAACAAAGCACTTATTGTGATGAGTTCAAATTCCATTATAAAATAGATACAGGTTCTATCTAAAGGCATCAATTTAGAAGTTAAAAGGTTTTCCTACTGAAGATGAAATTGCAACCACAATATACACTGAACTTACCCTCATGCTCCTTGTAGTAAGTTACCCCATGTGAATGAAAAGTATAGGGCCTAGAGGCAAAGTTCTTTAAGTGAACATATACTTTATCTCCCACTTCTGCTTTGATGATAGGGCCTAAAAACCCTAGCCACACTGGTTTGTCTATAGTCATCCTAAAGGTGCCATCTGTATACTGAACATAAAGGGCCTTCTTGTATGTTCTTCCAATACGATCTGGGCCATTTTGAAGATAGAGATTAGACTGTTCCCTGCAAAGAAAAAGACACTTTCATCAGAGCCATCATTTCTGGAAATTTCATTAGAATTTAGAAGAATCAATGATCACATCAACATTTAGTATTTGCCTGTTGTATAAACAGCTTCAAGGATGAAGGGGAGAGCTGTCAATTGGCTGTTATTTTAATATATGGGGTGTTTTGTATCAGACACATGGTAGAGAACCACCTGTGAGGACCTCCCAACACCATGGTGCCAAAAATGAAACAAAATAAAAATGAATGGAACTAAATTACCCCCTCCCGTGCATGTGCACAGGTGTGTGTGTGTGTGTGTGTGTGTGTGTGTGTGTGTTTGTGTGTGTGAGTGCACACTTACCTGTGGATTTGGAGGCCATATTAGGACCTTCCTCTATCACTTTCCACTTTAGTTTCTGGGACAAATTCTCTCCCTGAAGTGGAGCTCCCCATTTCAGTTGGCCAGTGAGCTTCCCCATGCCCACTTCCAGAAGCTGTCTGTCTTCAGTGATGTGATTCGTTTTACCCAGCTCTGCCCCGCTTTTCCTGATGCTGGGCATCAGAAGGCTAGTACAGCAAGTACAATACCCATTGAACTTTCCCCCACCGGCCCAGTCTAGAACTGATATATATATATATACATATATATATGTATATATATATATATATATATAACTAGGAAGAACTAGAAATAGAACTAGGAAGGGAGAAAAAAAGTGGGGGGAGTACATTTGATAGTTACACCTAAATTGGTTCTTACATACTGAATTTATATTAGTTTTCAGTGGGATCTGTTTATGAAAAGTGCCATGCAGTCATTTAGAAGGCTAAATCCTGGTTTTGGTAAGGTCCTCCATAACCAAGGCCTTGCATTTGTACTGTGTATGGGTGTTGTCTCTTATAGCCCATCAGTTTTCAACACTTTATTGTGTTCCACGTAACCACCACAGAACAGGTTAACCTGACTGGAAAGTAAACTTTGCCATGTTTCCTGGGCTGAGAGCTCCTCAGCAAAGGCTCAGAGACATTTTTCTTTTCATGTTTTAAGTCAAAAACTGGGGTTAGTTAGGAGCTCTGGAGTTGCTACAGAAGTTGAAGGTGTGATTTTCAAAAGTCTAGGGCTCTAACCTCATGTTTTCTAAATGTTAACCTGCATAATTATCTACTAATGCACTACATGATGTGCAAATAAACTCCTGGCTTCAGGTTGATGATTCTGACTGGGGCAGAGGGCAGTGCAGCACAGGCACTTTGTTTTTAACCAGCAGGCAGCCACTTTGGGCTTGTGGGAATCTGTAAAGTTGAAGGTGATGTGTTGAAGGTAAAATGCAGAGGCAGTGGGGTTCCTTGATATTATGAGACAGAAATATGGAAAATTCTGTTTTCAGCTGATACCATGGTGGTGCCAGATCTCTGCATTTGGTAGCTGTATAGATGAAACTTGCGTACTGTGATCAGAGAGCACCACCACTTGGCAGTGATCCTGGGACTGGATTTGGGCAGAGGGAGCAAGAAATAGGTAGTAAAAGAGCCACATTTCTCTGGATTGACTAAGGACTTCTAGGGTGACAGTCTCAGAGAAAACCATATACTGACAACCGATTGTATAAACACCAGGACTCAAAGGAAGCAGAATTGTACACTGAAAATGATGGAGATGGTATTTCTTGCTCCTTTAAACCCATTCTGGTGTGATGGTCACACTGGAAGTAAAAAAAATAAAGCAGCTAAAAAACACTAATTGTGGAACAGCAAAATCCTACTGAAAATACTTGCCATGGGGTGTCCTGCCTGTGCTACCTTACAATTGTTATGTGCTTCCCTTTGTGTTAAAGCAAATCAGAAGAAAATGGAGATGGCTTGGAGACTTCAAGAAATCCATGAATGAAGATCAGAGCACTGGGGTGACCTCTGCCATAAACTCACAGAATTAGTGTAGACAGGAGGAATCTTAATAAATATGTGCTCAAACAGCAGCTAGGCTGTGTAGCACTGAAAACCCCTGAGGTCAAAGGCATGCAATTGACTATGTTAAGAGGGCCCCCCAGGGGACGGGAACAAGGTCAGTCAGAGCCAGCTGTCTGGCTTTCCTACCCAGCCAAAAGAACTCTGAGCTACTCTCAAACATATGTCTAAACCCCAGAATAAATTTTCTTCGGGATTTGACACTATTTCTAGGAGTCTTGCCTGATAATATTTAGCAGAGATCCTAATCTACCATGCCCTTTGATATACATCTTGTGGACAACCAGGTTTTAAGGCAGCCCTCTAGTCACTAAGGCTTTATTGAAACACTGTGACACTGTGTGCATCTGATTTCTGTAAGGTGACTCTACAGCACCCAGAAATCCATGCCATCCCATATACTGTAATAGATGTCCATTTGTCAAAATGTTTCTACTGTTCTGGTGTTTTATTACTTATCTCTTAAAATAAGATGTGCTCTGTCTTAGTTTTGTGACTTATTTTTTCTGAACAAAGTTTTTGAGGGGATGGAGTATTTATGAAAATGACCTTTAAAATAAAAGTTGATCTGAAGCTAAAATATACTAAAAGATTTTACATATATATGTATATATGAATGTGTATATCTCAAACTGGTTCTTCCATTTGACCTGGTCATTGTGACAAATTTCCCTTACCAAATTGAGAAATATCTAACTTTGGGAGGTCTGTTTGCTTATGACACTGTCCTGCAAAGGAACATCGGGGCCACTCATGGCTTGGGGACAAAGGGTCAGTCATCTACTGGAAGCTTGCTGGAACTTTGCCAGTCACATTCAGCCACAGGAATCTATTATACTTGGTCTTTGAACCAAATTATCCACATTTATTTTCAGTCCTTCCTGTTGGCAACTGTAATTCTTTCTACTCAGTACAGAAAATGGGTGTTCTTCCCAGCAATCACAATTCCTATTTTAGGGCCCATTTTTATTTTTAAAGAAAAGAAAAAGCCTATTCCTATCATTTCTGGTAAATTCAGAATCAGAACTGAGTTTTTAATGGTAGATAATCTGTCATTAATGCTACTATAATTAGTTAATAATACTGTTCCACTAGTAAGTTCAGAATTCTCTGAAGTGGTTTTGGTCTATTCTTAGCTTGGGTACTAAAGTCTCTAGATTACAGAAGAATTTTGACTTCACTTGTTGAGGCACTTCTTTAGATTTTCATTACTGCATAACAAATCATCACATAGCAGCATGAAGTAATACCTGCTTATAACTCTCAGTTGGATGAGTCATAAGCCAGACACCTCATGACTGTGTTTCCTGCCCTGGGTACCACAGCACTGAAATCAAGTGGATGCACTCCCCTGAAGACTTGTGGAAAAATCTACTTCATGAATCAGTCAGATTGTAGGCACAATTCAGTGTCTTTAGTCTGTAGGATTCAAATTACTGTTTGCTTGTGACTGATGTCTGGGGCCCTCTCTCAGGTCTTTAAGGCTGCCCATATGTTTATCAAGTAATCTTTCCAACTTCCAATCAGCAACACTACACAAAATTTCCCTTAAGCTGCAGAGGCAGCTTCTAATGTTCTCTCCAGCCATAGGAGGACTCTTTGTTCCTCCAACCCCACACCAGCTAGTCTTCTCCAACCCTACCCAGGCTAGCTATGTTGGTGACTAAAACACTGTTTTTGTACATGATGTCTCATCCTACCCACAGATTCTAGAGACTAGGACAGGAAATCTTTTGCAGGACATTTCAGAAATATTGCCTTTAACATACAGAAATCACAGAAAAATGGTCTAGTTACAGGCAGCTCACGCCCCCCTCCCCCACACACACCAGGGGTATATAGCACAAGTCTCAGTGAATTATAAATCAAAAATAGCTAAGTTTTGCAAGTATAGCAGGAATACAATGCTAATCAACCTTCTTAGTCAGGAGAAATGGTAATGGTTATAGCAAAGTGTGGAAAGCATGAAATGTTAAGGTTAAGTGCATCCAGAGAGGCTGTCCTGTATGAGGTGTTGTCCCTTACAAACCACTGTATGTTATTTTTATTTAGCAGCCTCAGAGAGTGGGACATTATAAGTGGATTTACCCAATAATGTTAGCCAAATGTTGTACCTCTTTGGAAAATTTAAAAAGAAAAATTTGAGGCAGAGTCTCACATATCTCAGGTTAGACTCAAACTCACTGAATGAGCTTGATGACGTGACTACTCCTAGGTAGTGGTGAGAAGAGTCTTAGTGTAGATATGAGGGAGAGTACAGTCAGAGGCATCTGAAAGAGTCCAGACTGAACCTGGCCATGGGGGAGGGAAGGCGACAGAGGAAGAGAGCTAAGAGGGCAAAGAGTCCAAGTGTGAGCCAAGAGAACCAACAGACATAGCTGAAAGGGCAGGCTTTTATATGAAATAGAAGTTAGGGGAAGGGAAGTGAAGTCTCTGGGCTGGAGAAGTTTAGGGTAGGAGGCAGAGATGAGAAGAACAGAGAGAAACCATGGTACTGAGAGAGCCTGTAAGCCAGCTGTGTGCTTTGGTATGCTAATAGGCAGCAGAGTTAGCCATTTGTTCTGGGTTTTTGTGATTTTTTTTTTAGGACCTAACACTCACCATGTAGTCCTTTAATATTTTTAAATTATTTTTTTGAGGGAGTGTTACAATAATTAATTGGGAAGCCATTCAGTTAAGCCAGGCCTAGCAATGTGGGTGCCTATATAAGCCAACCAAAAAATAATTTAATGTAAAAGGAGTATCCAAGCTCTTGACATTACAATATGACATTGCCATCTACAAATGTGTTGGACCACTTTCATAGCTGTTCTGTAAAGGTGTATGTGGCCTGTGGAGTGCAAGTTGAACATACCCAACAGTAAATCATGGACTTAACCAATCAGAAACTGCTAAATAATATCTATTAGAAATTTTCCACTTTAATTAATCAAATGTATTCTCTTAACATTGCTTCTGAAAACATAAAAGTCTTTGGTAAACAGTGAACTGCTTAGGTGTGAAGTACCTCAATCCATGATTGACAGAATGGTCAGGTAAACTTGTTATAATGTAAACGTGTGTTTTTTGTTTGTTTGCTTATTTTGTTCTTGGTTTTTGAGACAGGGTCTCTCTTTGTAGAACAATGGTAAATAGAAAGCTGAGTGATTATAAACAGGGACATGGGTTAGTGGACTATTGAGTAGAACAGTATTTTTCTTCATTTAATTAATTAATTTTTTTTGTGTGTGTGTGTGTGTGTGTGTGTGTGTGTGTTGCTGATAAATGGACCCATGACTTTGAACCCATACTTGCTAGGTAAGTACTCTACCACTGAGGTATACTCACAGTCCAGTTCTTTTGTGTGTTTGACCCCTTTCCTTGGAAATAAACACTAGATAATTTACATTGTACTTAATCAGGAAAACAATGAACCACACAAAACTAGGCTTCTAATGAAACTGGAAAAATCTGTCCGACTCTTGAGAATACTATCTCAAAACCAGGTTTAAAAAGATGTAAGTTCTATTTATTGTCTTTTTAGCCAGTTATTAACTTAGAACTTTTTCTTACTAAACATTACTAGGTTAATAAAATAACAATTTGATATTATCATTAGCAATGCATTTTTTCTTACCATGAAAAATTCAACCATACATAAAATTAAATAATAATCTTAATTGCTGCTGTTCATTTGAGCTCTCTTGCCATTCTAATGGCAAAAAAAAAAATATTTGTTTGAATCCCAAGTTTCCATTTGGTGGTAAATGTTTAGATAATATTAAAAGTGGTGGTGTTAAACTTCAAAGAGACTCTACTATTCTTCTGTATAGAGAACAGTGCTTGATATAAAGTAACTGAAACATAAAGACTTTTAAGTTACATGGCATTTTATCAGGACCTCACAATAAGAAAATAACATTTCTTGCACATGTTATGTGTGGAGCTGTGCTAAGTGCTTTGCAGACACTTTAAAAATAAGTAAAGATAAGGACTGTGAGAAACTGTGAGAGAGATTAGTATCATTCATTCACTGTCCTGAATCACCGAACAAGAATTAAGCAGCATCATATTTCTTTAAGTTGTATTTCATTTTTATGTTTGATATTTTGAAGGATTAAAAATACTGTACTTTCACCATTAGGGACATTCTATTAGGGACATTTTTTAAAGTAAAGAACTTCTGCATCCAGAGGGAGAGCACATTTGGAATATAGATAAAGGAGTGAATAACCACAGGTAGCAATGAAAAAACAGCACAGCTCCCTTGGAGTAACAGGAAAGGAGCAGGACAGCTGCATAGGAACAAATTTTGGGAATATAAAGGAAACCAGTAAAAGTATTGGTTTTCAAGTTAACATTTTGCATTTTCTATGTTTAACAAATTAAAGAAATACTTTTCTTGTTGGCTTCATTTTTTAAGTTACAAATTTGGCCCATAAACAACAAAGACTAGTGACTTACGTGTCAACTGAAATAAGTTTCTTTTCTTCATTTTCAGAGGCATAGTTCCAAACTGCTTCAATAATTCCAATGTAATAATGTCTATCTCTTGTCCAGGCTATAGGAGTATACAAAAACAGAAAAGTACCAAGCAGCAAAAGGTTCATTTTTTTGCCTGTCTTGGAGACTGAGATGCAATACAGTGAAAACAGAAGCAAGCAATTTTATAAATAAGGCTTTCTTTCTTTACTTGCTTGATTGACACAACTTAATGTTGCACAAGAGTAAATAATTTCATTAAAGCAAATAACATTTTTCCAACTCAATTTGGCTCTGGTAAACCAGGAAGGGGGAAAAAACAGTTCTCAGTTGCCAGGCTTCTCTAAATACAAATGGAATGTCAACAGTTAGTGTTGGACTCACCGAGTGTTCATAACTCGGAGCTTTCTTCCATTCATTGTGTGAATTCCAGGAAGGCAGAGAACATCTCTTAATGCTTCCTTTGTTCTTCTAGCAATTCCAGGCACTACAGCATCCTGCCCAAAGCCAGTTCTTAACAAGTCAAGATAAAATGAATCAAAACATGCTGTTAACTGTTAACTATTCTAGAAGACTAACAAAAACTTACTTGTAGTTTTAAAGATATGAAACATGATATTTAGCATGTCATAAAAGAAGCCAATGAGAATTTCATTTTGAAATTTTACCTACTCTGTGAGATCTGGTCACTTCTATGTAGAAACTTAAGCAAATTGTCCTGGATTTCCATGTAGAAATTAATAGCAGAACATACCATATATGTGTGTGTGTGTGTGTGTGTGTGTGTGTGTGTGTGTGTGTGTGTGAGAGAGAGAGAGAGAGAGAGAGAATGGTATGAAGGAAGAAGGAAGAAGAAGAAAAGAAAAAGCAGAAGCAACAGTAGCAGCATCAAGGAAGGGAAAGAGGTAGGAAAGAGAAAGAAAGGAAAAGGAGAAACCAGCCACAAATAAGCCTCTTTTCAAAGGCAAAGAATGACTTTACTCAATTGAAACAAACAAACAAACAAACAAACAAAACCCTTTGTTTATTAGCCTGGAAATTTTCTTCTTGTACTTGTGTGAGCTTCAAGATAAAATATATTTGATAAAAACCCGCCCTTTACTTGTGGCATGTATCTAAATGTATAAAATATTTTTTAAAGCCAATGACAATCTTGATGAGAGCAGTTAATGTTTTGTGTTAATACAGCTGTTACTGTTATTGTTGTTTTCTTATTGGATACTGTTTAGCATTAAAGACTACTTGCTGAAATAGACTGGTATGGGAACAGGTGACCTTCCATGTTAATAGATCATTCACTTAGTAAATATTGAGTGAGTTCCATTGTAGGCACATAGCAGTGGATAAAACTCCACCGAGCTTACATTCCATTAAGGAGAAACTAATAATAAACACATAAAAATGAAGAACATAATGTCAGTAAGAAGGGCTATGGGGAGAAATAAATCAGGGAGAAAAAATAATGAACACCAGGGAAAATGTTGGGATAAAGTTAAAATCTGATGCTGTCAAGATTCTTACCCTCAGCTATTATTTCCTCCTCAAAGGGCAATCATCCAGATTAATTTAAATGACTTTGTAAGCTGGTAATAACAGTGTGTGTGTGTGTGTGTGTGTGTGTGTGTGTGTGTGTGTGTGTGTGTGTGTGTGTGTGTGTGTGTGTGTGTGTGTGTGTGTGTGTGTGTGTATTAATGGGGTTGAACACAGGCATCTTTATGCATATCAGGCAAGTGCTCTACCACTAAGCCTAGTTCTAGCTAGTAATAATCTTGGATAAATGACTTGATACAGAAAACTGAATCATAGAACCTAGGGTGTCCTAAGTCTCCTTCTAGGCTTTCCTTGAACAATTCTCCTCTCACATTCACAGAGCAGACAGGAGAAGGTCTGAAATCATGTGCAGAATTCACTGGTCAAGCTTTATGCCTTATATGAAACTTCTTCCCAAAGGCTCTTTTCCCCATAGATGGGCCATATAGGGGGCATCTCTTAGCAGTTCATTCTCTAGTGAAAGAAGTGTCCTTTTTTCTTTTTGGTTTTTTTGAGACAGGGTTTCTCTGTGTAGCTTTTGAGCCTGTCCCGGAAGTTACTCTGTAGGCCAGACTGGCCTTGAACTCACAGAGGCTTGCCTGGCTCTGCCTCCTAAGTGCTGGGATTAAAGACATGCACCACCACCACCACCCGGCCAAGGGGTATGCTTTTAATTGGCAAGAAATCATTGCATGATCCTGCAGCTATCTTATTTGTCTCAATGTTTAAATTTACTGTGGGATTCCCAAAAGTTCTACCAACCAGTAAGTAAACAGGATCAAATAAATTAAGGGCTCCAGAGGTATACCTATAGGACCCTTCACAGTGATGGTGGAATTAAATGGTTAAACATTAACCCCAGCTGGTGTCAGTGAGTCCTTTATATATAGTATAAGAGGAATCATTGAGTGTGCAGGTTATTTTTCCCATTGAAAAGCATGTGGCTGCTGTGTGGCAAGAAGTGGGGACAAGCTACACTTTAGGAACTACTTACATAAGAGGGAGAAGTTATAAGCAACCAGATGTGTGCAGGGCATGGAATACCACACATCTCTCCCCAGAGTTGATATGTAAAAGGAAACTTTGGATAATTGTGTAGTTGAGGATTCTCTGCACTCAAAAAGTACAACACAACAATACAAATTGAGTTGACAAGAAATGTGAGCAGGAGTATAAGAAGAAACTCAGCAAATGTAGAGTAAAACAAGAGATGCCTCCCAAGCCTCAAGCAGCATGTCTCTTAGCTGTGCCTGTCAGAAGGTCTTCACTTCAGAACCTCAGGGTATGCTTTTGCTGTTATAAACAAGCATCATGTGTCCAAGCTAACTGTTTGGTGATGTCAGTGAAGTTATACAACACATGTTTCAATCATTTTTCACAGCTTCTTTTTCATTGTCTTAATAATTTATGGACTGAGGGAGTCTCTTCTACATTTAGCATCAAGATTCTGAAGTTGATGATAATTGAAATCAAGGGGGCAGGCCCTCCTACTAATCCCACTTTGATTTATTTCCGTCAGCCAGGATGAAATCTCTCTGAACCACTAGTATTTTTGTTCATATTTTTTATGGATCCAGTGAGAACTGTTAATCTGTATGCTAATGGAATTACTAAAGATGAGTCACCACTAAGGGTTGCCCTTTATTCTGACAGCAGGAGATTTAGTATAAAATAGGAGGGCATTCTTCCTAGAGCAGTCAGACCACCACCTTGCTTGCTTTTACAGGGGAAGTTGTGCAACTCTGGAACTTTATCAGTGGTGTGGACACACCTACAGGACTTTCTTTATGTGTACACTGACTTAGCCCCACACAATGTGAATGCCGCCAAGCTTTTCTGTACTATTGATTATTTCATGGCTGCTTAGGGATGGAGTTCTCAGAAGACTGATTGCTTCATGCTCCTTTGACTGCCCAGTCATAGGTCATGACCCAGCTCATCTGTTCTGGCACACAAAGCACTCGCAGGTGAGAGAAGGAAAGCCCAGGCTTGCTGCTTCAAGAAAGCCTTGTTGCTGTCAAAACTGACAGCACACTGTAAAACAAAAGGATCCTTTTAATTTTTAAATGGTAGAAAGTTTTAAATTAATTTTTCATTTTTATTCACTTACTGCCTTGAGTGATATAGATACAAAGCATTTGGCTTATCAACAGTGAACAAAACCTTAAAGACTGAGGTGGGTTAATTTGGATCTTTGTTTGGTTTCTGTTTCTTTGTTATTGGGTTTTTTTTTGTATCTTTGTTTGTTTGGTTTTGAGACAAGATCTTACTCTGTAATTCAGGATGATCTGGAACTCACTAGACTTGAACTCATGTTGAGCCTTCTATATCAGCCTCCCAAGTGCTGGGATTATAGGCAGGAGCAACCGTGTCTGACTAAAGACTTTTTTTCTTGGGGTTAGGGAAGGTGAGGCAAGGTCTCACTATGTATCCTTGGTTGGCCTGAAACTTGCTGTATAGGCTAGGTTGGCCTCAAACTCACAGAGTTCTGCTTGTCTCTTCCTCTGTCTTCCAATTGGTGGGATTACAGGCAGGACCCACCACTAACTAAAAAAATTACTTTATAATAATATGTAGCTAGATTTTTCCTGCCTTGCCCACAGTCAGGACAAATCTTTGTCACCCTCCAGTCCCACAGCCGCTCAGACCCAACCAAGTAAACACAGAGACTTATATTGCATACAAACTGTATGGCTGTGGCAGGCTTCTTGCTAACTGTTCTTATAGCTTAAATTAATCCATTTCCATAAATCTATACCTTGCCACGTGGCTAGTGGCTTACCGGCGTCTTCACATACTGCTGGTCATGGTGGCAGCTGGCAGTGTCTCTGCCTCAGCCTTCTGCTTCCCAGTATTCTCCTCTCTCCTTGTCCCACCTACTTCCTGCCTGTCCACTAGCCAATCAGTGTTTTATTTATTGACCAATCAGAGCAACAGATTTGACAAACAGACCATCCCACAGCAATAATAGAAACGTATCCTTTAGACTTGATTACCTCAAACTTCAAAGGGCAACTGTTGAAATACTGTAGCTCTTAACATATCTGACTTTTTGCTTCTGCTCTATGATGAGGTGATAGACACTGCAAAGTTCTTAATTATTGTTTTGTGCCAGGACTTACTTTGTACAAAGTAATTGAATGATGACATAAACCAGTGCACCTAAAGTTTTAAGAAATTTATTGATGCTCACAGTTCCTCTTGAAGCAAGAGAACAGCATGCTACATAGGGATATGCAAGGAAACCATGAAGCTGATCAGGAGAAAGCAGCAAAGGTAAAGAGAAACATAGACAACTGGACTAGCCTTTACTGGGAATGCAGGATAAACAGTTTCAGATTGACTAATTTGAAAAAGCCCAATTTGCTTAAGAGCATGTGGGAGCTCATTTTCAGCTTCCTCATGGCTTTACCCAGCAGGTCCGCATAGAGAGGATGATTAGGACCATGGGCCTGAGTGCAGGTGTCTGAGATAGTCTGCACTTGGCTGTGCTGGGGGAAGTTTTTTGCTCCACCCCTTGGCGTCTCTATAAACACCCTGGGGCAGAGACAGGGCTCGTTGGAATAGGTTTCAGGCCTTCTCAAGGCTAATCTTTATTTTCTATCTGATTATCTCCACAATCTAAATCCTTCTATCTAATATTTTCTGCTGCTTGCACTCAAAAAAACTCTGAGGAACTGTGGGGTTGGTGGGTAAATGCCCCGCAAGGGCAGAAGTGCTGTCCCTATGTCTAGTATCTGTGCTGAGTTTGGATGGAGAAAACAGTGGCTTGGTACATGAGAATAAAATAAAGCAGGTTTTGGGGAGTATGTGAAAGACCTGTTCACCAAGAAGTTCTTTACTACCCTTGTGAATTAACTTGCTTTAGAAAGTCTTTCTCTAGTCAGAGAAGTTTCCCTTCCCAAAAAAATGTTATAGCACCATGAAATATGAAGAAATTATATAAAACAGTATATACTTCCTATTAGAAGTAATGTGTATGTAGATGTCTCCTTCATTAGGCAAAGCCTGTTGTGTAATAAATCCCAATACACAAATTAAATCCTACTTGAAAGAGTTTTAGACATATAATTTAATCAAAGTTGAAAGAAAAAAAAACAAATGTAAATTACTATAATAGTCAGATTTCTTGGATGATCACTCTATGTGAAGCTCTGTGCCAAGAATCATATAATTCTCTTATTTACCCCCTACACAACTGATTAGGTAAATATATTGTTTCTAAGGCTACTTTGGCAAATTGTCATACACTTAGTGTCTAGTATGACACAAATTTGCCTTATAGTCCCATATGTCTGAAATATATATCACTGGGCTAAAATCAAGGCTCAAGGAGGCTGTATACCTTCTAGGAGGCTATGGTGAGGATCTGTCACTTTTTTGGTAGTCATGAACTCTAATCCTCTGAAAATGTAAGACCAAAATAAACCCCTTCTTCTATAAGTTGCCATGGCCATGGTGTCTTATCACAGTAATCAAAGAGTAACTAAGACACCCATCAACTTTAATTTGTGCTATCCTTAAACTTCTGGGCATTGGGCCATCCTCTGAGATATAGTTGTTCTAACAGGAGCAATACCCTTAAATAAAAACTTACTTTCCCTCCTCTGAAGACATCAACTATCCACAGTTCCTCAGTGTCTTAGTTACTGTTCTATTGCTGTGTAGTGACACCATAACCAAGACAACTTATAAAAAAAATTTAATTGGTGACTTGCTTATAACTTTAGAGGGCTAGTAGTCCATTTCCATCATGGAGGGGAGCATGGTGGTAGGAAGGCAGGTATAGTACTGAGTAGCTGAGAGCTCACATCTGGCCCATAATTTGCAGGCAGAGAAAGAGAATGAGAGACACTGGGCCTGGCATGGTCTTTTGAAACCTCAAAATCCACCCCTAGTGCTACACCTCCTCCAACAAAGCCACAACTCATAATGCTTCCTAAACAGCCCACCAACTAGGGACTATGCATTCAAATTTATGAGCCTATGGCAGTCATTCACATTCAAATTACCATACTCAGTAGTTCATGAATCCTTCCTACTCCATGATAGAATGTTGACTAGCTTGGTCTTGTGCAGATAGCCATAGATGTTGTGAGTTTATGAGTGCAGTGGTCTTGTCATATCCAGAAGACACCATTTCATCCTGGTCCCTCCTGACCTCTGGCTTTTAAAACCTTTCCACCTCCTCTTCTGCAATGATCTTTGAGCCTTGGTTATAGTGGTTTAGATGTCTCAATTGTGGCTGAGCAGACCACAGTTACTTATTATATACACTTTGACCAATTGTGAGTTTCTGCATTAACCACCATCCACTGCAAAAAGAAACTTCTCTGATAATGCCTGAAAGCTTCACTAATCTATGGGTAGACAGACATGAATAGTATGTCAATTTAGTAGAATAATAGAAATAGGTTCACTCCTGGGTTCTTTGAGTTTCCAAGCCCTGATTTCATAATCATATTGTAGTAGTTCTTCTGTGGAGAGGGCATTAAATTCAATCAGAAAGTAGCTAGTTATCTCTATAATATTTATGCCACTGTACACTAATATCCATGGACATATCTTTCCATGGTATTCACTATTGAAGTTCATGGGATTCACAGCTGAGTAAGACTGTGTTTTCTCCCCCATGCCCAACAATCTGGATAATACCTCCCTGTGAAAACTACCCAACAGGGGAGGAACTTCCTGATGAGTATGGATTTGATTTCTTCATGCCTCGTGACCAAGACTTACTATCTTACTTGTATTAGGGTCTCACTATCAATTTTTGGTGGTAACCTAGAGAAAAAATAGCCTTTATTATTTTGCAGGTGTCTAGGATACCTCTGAATAACAACTTGAGAGGAGGTATCTCTTACCAGAAACTGGGCTTTTTATTTGGCAACTTCTGACTTCTGAGGTAAGTGCAATTTCTTGTGTAAGGTAATTCTAATTAAGTTTTTTATGTGAGGTGTGTGTGTGTGTGTGTGTGTGTGTGTGTGTGTGTGTGTGTGTATTTAGGTTTCCATATGACCTTTACAGCCAGTGCTCAGTGTAAGTTATCTTCCCCCACCCTTCTTTATCCTCTCCTCCCATCCTTCTTCTCAAGCTGACTAACAGTTTTCTTTGAAACACAGAAGATTTTTAATTTCATTAAGTCCCACTTGTTTATTGTTTGATTTATTACCTGGACAATTGAAATCAAGGAACTCTTATGTGAGACTATGTCCAGAAGTGTGCTCCCTATTCTTGTTTCTTTAAAATATTTTAGACTTTGATGTCTAACTTTGAAGATCAATTTCCGTGATCTGAAAGATAAATTTTCATTCTTTTATATGAAGATATATAGTTTTCCCAATAATATTGTTAAAAATCATTTGTAATCCCCACTTTTTCCTTTGAAAATCTTCCCTTGCCTTCCTCTTTGAATATGTTCCTGTCATAACTATTTATTCCTTTTGCAATGTTGTACTCTCCCCAATTAAATCTCACTTCTTTGAAAATCTGTTTTCCTGTTACTTAGGTTGACAACAATTTTCAAGACACCAGCAAATGCGCATTCAGTAAGTACTGAGACACTTGCCCACAGGGAGTGGGTGCCTTTAGGCAATTAGCTGTGACTCACTTCCAAACCAGGTTAGAAACATCAAAGGACTGTTCCACTCTGTCCAGGAAATGCAGAGAGAAAAGCCCAGGGTAACATCACACTAAAGCAGTTAAATTAGACCTCAAGGTTAAGAGACTGATGAGTGACTACAATGAGAGCTCTGTGATACACAGAGGTCATTCTTAATTGGGGTCTGTGAAAAGCACTTGAGTATAGAATCTGCAATGAGAGCCAGTGGGTCACTGTTGAAATCTAACTTTTGCTACTTTCCATTTACAAATACTAAGGGAGATACTTAGTCCTGTTAATATTATATTCCATTTCCCTTTAAGTTCCTTATTGCACATAATATTGTTCTAGGAATATTAGAGGCATTTGCCAAACTGAGCTGTCCAAATACACTATAACTAGATTTTAACTGTATTCTCATTTGTCTCAAGTTTTAAGGACATTATACAAAGTTATGAACATATTAATATTCTCAGTGTCTATCTTTTTGCTTGGGATCACTATGGGCAGCAGAGAAGGATTTGAAGAAGTTCATGGAAGGTAGAGCTAGGTCAGACATAATTAGAATTTATTATGTTATTCTGCCTACTTTATTATATAATATTCTACACAATGAAACCTCTTATGCTAGAAAATAAAGTTTAAAAGGAATTAAATCTGTTCACTGAGGATAGGAAGGAAAATAGGCTATGTGCAAATCAAATCTTGCATGTTTTTTTTTTTTTTAAATTTATCTCTATAATAGACCCTGTGCATTAGTAAACTATGAGCATAACACATCTGGAGTTCAGGAAAAGTTTGCTTCAACTTTTAACAATATTATAAAAGACAGACTATACTAATATCAAGTAGTCACATTAAATATCTGAGGCATTTGTGGCAAAGACTATAATTGATGTCAAATTATATATTAATGTTTGTGTAAAAGATTAAAGTAAAAAAGAAATGCCTTATAAATAAATAAATTATACTTATTTGAAACCCTAGAAGCATAAAATTTCAAATGCTCATAATAACTCAGTTAAATTTTGAGTAGAATATGCTAATGAAAAAGAACTGTGGGGTGAGAGGAAAGAGTTCATGCTGAATATATAAAGTGACTAAAAATATGGAAAAAGAGATACCACAACTGTGCAAGGTACTGCAAAGCTAGCCTGATCCCACATGGCTATTTTATAAGAAATAGTAAAGGTACATTAGACCCGTATAATGAGCATTGTTTACCTTGAACCTGCTTCTTTAGTTAATTCATACAACCTATCTTTATGGAAGTTGTCACTTGTACTTTACAAGGGTTTTGATGTAATCATGTCTTTAACTTTCTTGTACACACAGAATTGAGATAGTTATCACCAGGAAACTTTCTTCCAAATTGTGTTATGCTTAAATGTGCCTAAAGTAAACTACCCTGTATCAGACTTTCATAATTTGAGTCAATATTGGCTCCTGAGTTGTGCTGAACAAGACTTCCTTTTTGCCTCCTCTGGATCAGCATTCTGCTGGCCAATGTTTTCAGAAACCCCTCTATCTCTCCATAAAAAATAACAAAACAAAACAAAAAACCCAGTATATCTAAAAGCTTGTTTCCTAGGTGATTATTGATCCATTCGAATTGACAATCAATATTAAACATCACAAGTATCAGAAGCAAAACCAGAGCTTAACCTTCTGCATATATAGTTTCTCCCCTAGGGCATCCTCACTTCTACTTTGGTACTGGTCCATCTGCTTCATCTGTCCAAATTCAGTGCCTCATTTTGGAAGTAAATTTTATTTGCAAACTCTTTCTCCAGGTCATTTTTGTAGTCCAGTGGTCACTCCTCTGGAACAATAACCACATTTAAGAAAGATTGCCTATGTCCCAGGATACTAACTAAAGTTCTCAAGTTTTGTACCAGGACAAAGAATTGCATGAGTTAGAAATAGAAATACAGACAACTTATTGAAAAATGGACAGCACTTCTGAGAATTGGAGTGGGCTGGTGAGTTAGGGAAAGAACTGGGCTTTTCTCAGTCACCCTCATTTTATTATGCTAGCCCAGAAGGAGAAGGGTTTCCATCCTTCTAACTATTAGTTTCTTCTCTTTTTTAAAAAAAATTCATTTAAAAAGGGCTGCGGCAGCCAGCTTCCAGTAACTCGCCAAAATGACAAACATAAAGGGAAAGAGGAGGGGCACCTGCTATGTGTTCTCCAGGCCTTTTAGGAAACATGGAGTTGTTCTTTTGGCCACTTACATGTGAATCTACAAGAAAGGTAATATTGTAGACATCAAAGGAATGGGCACTGTTCAAAAAGAAATGCCTCGTAAGTGTTACCATGGCAAAACTGAAAGAGTCTACAATGTCACCCAGCATGCTGTGGGCATCCTTGTAAAAGACCAAGTTAAGGGCAAGATTCTTGCCAAGAGAATTAACATGCAGATTGAGCACATCAAGCACTCTAAGAGCCGAGACAGCTTCCTGAAGCGGGTGAAGGAGAATGACCAGAAGAAAAAGGAAGCCAAAGAAAAGGACACCTGGTTTCAGTTGAAGCGCCAGCCTGCCCCACCCAGAGAAGCACACTTTGTGAGGACTAATGGGAAGGAGCCTGAGCTGCCGGAGCCCATTCCATAGGAATTCATGGCCTAATGTAAAACAAGAAATGAAAGAAGACCTGGACTGTAAAGGGAAAAGAAAATTCATTTAAAAATTTTATTTTTTATGGGTGGATGTTTTACCTGCATGTATGTCTGTACACCATGTGCATACAATATCCATAGAGGTCGGAAGAGGATGTTGGATCCTTTGGAAATGAACTTATAGATAGCTGTGAGCCTCTCTATGTAGGTGCTGGGAGTCGACCACCCTCTCACATCTTCTGGAAGAGCAACTAATCTTAACCACTGAGTAACACAACTAGCTTCTTTTAGATGTTAACCTTGATTTATTTAGCTTTCTTTAGTCCTTGCTCACCATCACTGCATCAAAGCCTTAATGTTCTTTCTCCCAAAATTTAGCTGGATTGGAATAACAGAGGAATAGTTTATCACATGAACTGAATCACATGATTTGGTGGCTTTGTTTTTAGAGATAATCTGGAGTATTAGATCAGGATTGAGAAACTTTGATTAACCTAGTAACCTAAGAAGGAATACATAAGGAATTGTTTATTTTAAATTGAGTCACTGCCCTCTTAAATATGTATATTGTCTTATCTTTTTACTTAAATTCAGCTGAATAGAACAAAGACAGAGTCAATAAGTAGATCTTTGCTAATTTATAGAACATTATTTTTGCTTCAGAAAGATTAAGTCTTATACATTTTTTTAAGTTTCTCTCTGGAAAATCGACATCAGAGAACATGAGATAATGCCTAGAAGAACACAAAATTTGATTCTGTAGTTGTTCTGAAAGAGTTTACTGATGTCCAGGTGGGCCTTGATCTGGCTATGTCTGAGAATAAGCCTGAAGTCCTGATCCCCAAGTGTCCACCTCTGCAAAGGCTAGGATTAAATGTGCTCCACTACTACAGTCTAGAAGGTGCTGAGGATGCAACCCAGGGCCTATGGTATGGTAGGTAGACACTCTACCCACTGACTAAATCCTCAACCTTTAAACAGCTTAAGAAGAGCATAGTGATGGTTAATGCTGAGTGTCAGTTTGAAGAAATCTAAAGTCACCCAAGGGACAAATATTTGAGCCCTCTGCTAACTCACAGACTACTCCTGCTATGAAAGCAGATACACTGTCTTCAGATATTCTCCTCTCTTTCTGTTCCTGTAGATCCTACCCCATTAAAAAATCCAGGAAAGACAAGAAAACAATCATAGGGAATGAATAAACACCTTAAAAGAAACCAAGAAAAAAAAAACCCACACATTTGAAGTAAACTCTTCAAGACTTGGGGGCTGGAGAGCTGGCTCAGCCATTAAGAACACTAGCAGTTCTTTCAGAGAACCTGGGTTCACTACCCAGCATTCACATGGCAGCTCACACCTTTTTGTAACTCCATCTCCAGGGGACCCAACACCCTCACAGCACATATATGCAGGCAAAAAAACAATGCACATAAAAAAGATCATTTTTTAAAGTTAAAAAAGTATACACTAAAAAAAAAACATTTTAAGACCTGAAAATGGAAAATAGAAGCAATAAAAATAACCCAAACTGAGGTAATTCTAGAAATGAAAAATTTAGGAATTCAAACAGAAACTACAGAGAAAAGCTTCACCAACAGAATATAAGAAAAGAAAGAAAGAATCTCAGGCATTGAAGATATGATAGAAGAAATAGACACATCAGTGAAAGAAGATTCTAAGTTTGTAAAATCCTGATATAAAACATCTAAAAAATCAGGGACATGATGAAAAGACCAGACCTAAGAAAAATAGAAATAGACAAAAGAGAAGAATCCCAGCTCAAAGGCCCAGAAAATATTTTTAACAAAATTATATAAGGAAAATTTCCTAACCTGAAGGAGATTTCTTTAAAAATACAAGACACATAGAGAACATAAAATAGATTGACTAAAAAAAAAAAAAAAAAGTCACCTTGCCACATAATAATCAAAACACTAAACGCTGCAGGGTAAAAATATCAAATAACATATAAAGACAAACTTATTAGAACTTCACCTGACTACTCTTAAAGCCAGAAGGACCAGGGCAGATGTACTACAGACTATGAGACCATAGATTCCAGTCCAGAATATTATATCCAGTGAAACTTTTACACATCATATATGGAGAATATATTCACAATAAAGTCAAATTTATATAGTATCTATCTACAAATCCAGCCCCACAGAAGATACCAGAAAGAAAACTTCAAACCAAGGAAGCTAACAACACCCATAAAAACACAGGAAATAAATAATCTCACACCAGCAATATGAAAATGAAAGGAAACGTATACATACCACCATCAACAACAACAACAAAATAACAGGAATTAACAATCATTGGTCATTGATTTCTCAATGTACTACCAAATGTACTCAGTTCCCCAAGAAAAAGACAAGGGCTAATAGAATCAATGTGAAAACAGAATTCATGATTTGGCTGTTTCATGATGTTGAAATACTCCTCAACATCAAGGATAGACATTACCTCATGGTAAAGGGTTGGAAAAAGGTATTCAAAGCAAACAGACCTAAACAATAAGGTGGTGTAGCCATTTTAATATACAACAATATATAATTGGGAAGACACTTCAAACTCATCAAAGGAAAATTACACCAAGAGGACATTGCATTTTTTTATTTTCCAACAAAATATTTCTATTGGTTATTTGGGAATTTTCACATAATACACCCCAATCACAATCAATTCCCAGTCCCACCCAGTCTGCATCCCACTTTTGTGACCTCCTCCCCACAACCCAAAAACAAACAAACAATAAAAACACAAGTCCAATTTGTAATGTTCATGTATTCACTGAAGTATAGTCAACTCCCTTGAAGAAAACTGATTCCTTCCCACCCACGTCCCTGCAAGAAGTCATCAGTTGTGGAGAGCTACATTTCAGCATTCTTATCACAATTTTAAGGATTTTTTCTTGGATGGCTTCCTGTCTAGGCTTTTAATTTTTGGGTGGGGGTAGGGGATATCACAGGAGCCTTCTATGACTCTCAACTGTGAGCCTGCAGTTATCAATACCACTGGAAAAATAGCTTCCTTGCCACTTACAGTTAGCTGGGGCATGGATCTTGGTTTCTGCCAAATGATTTCTGGCTACAACATTTACCACAGACATCCACATGGTCTCTGTCATCAGCATGTGCCATGGATGTCAGCATGTTCTCTGGTAGCAGAACAGACTACGAATATCAAAACGGCCCTTTGCTGCAACATGGGCCATGAACAGCATCCTGGCCCTCAGCCACAGCACAGGCCACAGATATTAAGATGCCTCTGGGACATGGTCTACAGACACTAATATGGTTCCTGGCAGCACTGCAGCCCATGGATATCAACATGGCTTCAAAAGGGCATCACAGACAATGTACATACACATGGCATTCTGTGGTAACACAGATGATGCATATCAACATGGCTTTCTGTGGGAACACAGATGATGGACATCTGTATGGTTTTTAGTGGTAACACAGGCCATGAACACTCCTGGCTACAGTAGAACCACAGACCCCTGCCCACGGCCATTTACATGGTTTCATAATGGTGACAAAAATCATGGATCTCCACATGGCCTTGGGTGGTAACACAGGCCATGGACATCAGCACAGCTGCCAGCTCCAACAGGATCACAGGACACAACATTGCTCTAAGTGGCAACACAGACAACAGGCATCAACATGGCCTCTGGAGGCAGTATAGGCTATGGACATCAACATGGCCTCTGGTGGCAACCCAGATGATGAACACTAATATGGCCTTCTGCAGTAGCACAATCTGCAGAAGTCCACTTTGCCTTCAGTGGTAGCATGGGCCTCAGACATCAGCATGGCCTCTGGCTGTGGCCTAGACCACAGACATCCACATGAATGATAGGCTTCAACATAGCTGGAGGCCATAGCATGGACAATGGAAGTCTTTCAAGGATGTCCAATCCAGATAATGAACCACTCTCCATACTAGATATCCCATTGTTGCTCAAAGCCAGGTCAATTGTGCATCTGGGCAGTGTGTTTGGGGGCTGAGTCTGCTTAAGCTCCATGCTGCTGCACACCACCCTGCTGACCCTACTTGGCAACATGTTTCCTTGTCAAATTCAACCTTCTCTCATATCCGTCACTGCAGTTGTGTCTCTAGTTCCACCTCTCTTCACTGCTCATACACTGCTCCATTCCTCCATCTTATTCACCTCTCCATCACATATTCATTCATTGAAGTGACATTGTGTTATGCCCACAGCTGTGACATCTGTGTAGCTGTAGTAAAGCATGCCACTGCGTTGGAGTCCAGCAGCTGAAGGGCTGAGGTTGAAGTTTTCTGGAGCGGGGCCTCAGGCAGTTTTTCTGCAATCAGCAGTCGCCATGCAGCCTGAGGATTCCAGGAGGCCCTGGAAAACAAGATGGCCTTGGCGACAGTCCTTGTTGGCACTAATCATGTTTTTTTTCTGTATGTCTTTTTTGTGTCGGGGGGGGGGGGGGGAGGTGTTGGTGGACAGCCCCTAGGTAGATCCCTGATAGTGGAAATTACCTAGAGCTGCTCCCATATACGGGAGGCTATGATGAAGTTGGGAATAGATGAGTGAATCATGAAGGAAAGAAACAACTTTGGAGTGATTTGCCTTTTATGGAAAGGCTAGCCAGGACTAGAAAGCCTTGGTGCCTTTATAGTAAAGAAGAAAGACAGCAGATCATAGAAAATATGAAGCCAGCCCTAAGGTATTGGTATAGAAGGGTATATGACAACTGGAAGGATAAGTGGATATATAGGAGTGAGGAAGAAATAAATGAAATTATACAAAAGTATATAGAGGGTGAGTTAAACCTTGGCTGGTAAAAATCTGGTTCCCACAGATGTAGTCTTTGGCGCGAGACAGATTTCACAAAATTCTGAGATCATGCCCTTAAGCAACAACCGCAATGAACTCCAAGCTGCGGAAGTGATACACAGAAATAGATACTGATGTACTTTGTTATTGTCTCTTACACTACACAGAAATAGATACTGATGTACTTTGTTATTGTTTTTTGCTGATTCTGAGTAACTGTAAAAGCTAAAAGTCTGATGTAACCCCCTGCCAAGTTCCTTGATTGTAAAAGAATATAAGCACTGATTTTGCAGAAGTAAATCTGCAGCAGCACATCAACACATTGTGTGTCTGTCTGTCATTTCCTCGCCGATTCCTGACTTCTCCTCAAGCCTTCTCCCTGGTTCTCCCACAATGATGGTCTCCCTCTGTGTGGTCTGCGACAACATTGGTCTCTGCAGTGTGTCACACAGTATGTATTTTTTTGCCCAAACAGATTTACATGCAGATGTTCATTGCAGCTAGTCATTGGTCTGCTTCAAAGTTTCTGGATTCTTATACACCATAAATACTGGACCGTTTCCCTGATATCCTGTTGTTGCCCAGAGTCAGGGTGATCTTTTGGCTATGCAGGGTGTTCTGTTGCAAGCTCTAGGCTGATATATACCTTCTCACACTTGATGTTGGACACTAAGAGGCTTTCCAGGCTCAACCTTTATGCTTGTAGCCTGCTGGCAGCACCACTATCTCATGCTCTCCTTCTACCAGCCACAGTAGCTCCATTTAGGGGCCAGCAAGTAGGCTTAAAACTGGCTCTATTCAGCAATGACATCTGATTCTGAAGGACTGGTCCCCATTCATGGACTCAGGCAGCTCATAGATAAAGTAGATATTGGAGTGAACAGACTCAAAGTGCTGGATGTGGGACTGGGTGGCAGCTGAGTTGGTTAGCCCAGACCTACTGTCTTCCCAGTGTTCCACCAATCTCAGGCATTTGTCCAGACCCCAACATTGTGTTCTTAGCATCTATGTACAAAACACAAGGCCACTAAATTTTGTAAAAGAAACACTACTACAGCTTAAATCAAATATTGACCCTCTCACACTAACAGTGGGAGATTTCAATACTCCACTCTCACCAAAGGATAAGTCATCCAGATAAAAACTAAATAGAGAAATACTAGAGCTAATGGAAATTATAAACCAGATGGGCATAACATATTTACAGAAACACATTTTACCAAAACACGAAAGAATCAAGAACATAATTTCTTCTCTGCACCTCATGAAACTCTTTCAAAATTTACCACATACTCAGACACAAAGCAAACCTCAACAGACACAAGAAAATTGAAATACCTCCCTGTAGCCTATCAGACTAGCATGGACTAAAGCTGGATATCAACAACAACAACAACAGAAAGCTTACAAACTTCATGGAAACTGTATAATTCTCTACTGAATGAAAATGGATCAAGACAGAAAATAAGAAAAAAATTAAAGGCTGTCTAGAGTCAAATGAAAATGAATTTTACACAACATACTGAAACTTATGAGTCACAATGAAAGTGGTTCTAAGAGGCAAATCCATAGCTAAGTGCCTACATAATAAAACTGAAGAGATCTCATACTAGCAATTTAACAGGACACTTGAAAGCTCTAAAACAAAAAGAAGTAATGACACCCAAAAGGACATATATAGCAAGAAATAATCAAACTCAGGGATAAAATCAATAAAATAGAAACAAAGAGAACAATACAAAAAATGAAAAAAGAGTTGGTTCTTTAAGAAAAATAGCAAGACAGACAAACTGTTATCCAAATTAAAAGGGAGATATAATTTCCAAATTAACAAAATTGGAAACTAAGAGTGGGATATAAAAGACACTGAGAAAATCCAGAGAATCATAAAGACAGGTTTTTTTTTTTTTTTTTTTTTTTTAGTTTTGGGATATGACCTTTATTGAGCTTATCCACCAGAGTGGAAATAATGTCTGTACAAAACCAAATGTTTGTTACTATAACTTCTGCATCACAATTAAAATCCAAACAGTTTTTTAAAAACAGTCAACTCAATCAAAACCCACTACTTCAGAATCAATAGCTTCTTTGAAGCCACAGTAACACTTAAATATGGTTAAGACTCGAATGCAGAAATTTGGTTGGTTCGAAGGTTAATTAAACCTCCAACTTGCTCAAATAGAATTACAAAAAGGCAAAATTGTGTTTTTCACAGAGATACAGTCCACTGGAATCACCGACACTGGACAGCTGTTAAGAATATTTAGAGTCCTGAGATAATAAGGAATCCAGGCATCCTTAGACAGTCTTCTGTTGTCCTTTCTTCCCAATCAGAGACTTGTGGATGTGTGGGATGACACCACCACCAGCAATTGTAGCCTTGATCAGAGAGTCCAATTCTTCATCTCCACGAATAGCAAGTTGCAAGTGACGCTTTACCTTCAAGTCTTTTGATGCATTTCCTACCAACTCTAGTACCTCTGCGGTGAGGTACTCCAGGATGGCTGCGCAGTACACAGCGGCGGTCGCGCCCACACGTCCGTGGCTGGTTGTCCTAGATTTCAGGTGTCGATGAATACGGCCCACAGGGAACTGCAAGCCGGCTCGCTGCGAGCGGGAAACCGCCTTTGTCTTGGCCTTTCCGGAGTCCTTTCCAGCCTTACCGCCAGCCATCTTGGACCGTGCTGCAGATCGGACAAGAGGGGAAGAGACGAGGCCAGGCGGACGCACAGCAAGATCCCGGCGCCCACTCCTCCGTCGTACCGCGATTCAAACTGCCAAGACAGTTTTTTTTTTTTTTTTTTTTTTTTTTTTAAAAAAAAACTTGTACTCCATTAAATGGGAAAATAAAAAAGAAATAGATAATTTTCTCAATAGATACCACCTGTGAAAGTTAAATTAAGATCAGATATGCAATTTAAATAGACTTAGATTCCATAGTGAAATAAAAGCAATTGTTAAAATATCCCAATCAATAGTAGTCCAGGGTCAGATGGTTTTAGGGCATAATTCTACCATACTTTCAGAAAACAGTTAATGCCAATAACTCTCAAATCTCAAATTATTCTACAAAGTAAAAAACAGGAGGAATACTACCCAATTCATTTTATGAGGTCACAGTTGCCCTGATATCCAAACCACATAAAGACTCAAAAAAGAAAGAAAATTATGGACCAATTTTCCTTATGAACATAGATGTAAATATACTCAATAAAATACTTTCAAATTGAATCCAAAAACACATAAAAATGATCATCCACTGTAGCCAGAGGCTTTTCTGCACCTGCCTGGTCCCACAGTCACTTATAAAATAATCACTTAGAGGCTTAATATTAATTACAAACTGTTTGGCCTATTGTTCAGGCTTGTTACTAACTAGCCCTTACAACTTAAACTATTTTTATTAATCTATATTTTGCCACATGACTGAGGCATTACCAGTCTGCTGACATCTTGCTCCTTGGGCAGCTGGATGACTTCTGTCCCTAACTCTACCCTTCTTCTCCCTGTATCTCTGCTTGGATATCCCACTTGTCTCTTATCCTGTCTTGCCAGAGGCCAAAGCAGCTTTATTAATTTATTTATAAATTAATTTATTTATTATTTTTATTTATTTATTAACTAATGGGAGCAACACATATTCACAGTATAAAGAAAGATCTCCCACATCAATCCACCATGATTAAACAGGTTTCATATAAGAGATGTAGGGAAGGTTTATTTATTGATATAATAAATCAATAAATTGAATTCACCATGCAAACCAACTGAAAGACAAAAACCACATGATCATCTTATTAGATGCAGAAAATGCCTTTGACAAAATCCAACAACCCTTCATGACAAAAGTCCTGGTGTAATTAGGAACACAAGGAATATATCTCAACAAAATAAAGATATTCTAAAGCAAACCCCTATTCAACACCAAATTAAGTGGGGAGAAACTCAAAGCAAGTCTATTGAAATCAGGAACAAGACAAGGTTGTTTACACTCTCCATAGCTATTCAATATAGTACTTGAAATCTCAAAGCAATAAGACAACTGAAGGAGATCAAAGGAATACAAATTAGAAAGCAAAAGTCAAAGTATCTTTATTTGTAGATGTTATTAGAGAATACATAAATGATTCTAAAAATTTCACTGGGAAAATCTTCCAGCTCATAAACACTTTCAGCAATGTAACTAGATACAAAATTAACTCACAAAAAAATCAGAAGCCATCTAATATACAAATAACAAACAGGCTGAGAAAGAATTAAGAAAACAACACCTTTCACAATAGCCCCACAATTATATAAACTATGTTGGGGTAGCTATATCCAACCACCAGCTAGTGAAAGACTTGTATGATAAAACTTCATTTTTTTTTTTTTTTTTTTTTCAAGACAGGGTTTCTTTGTGTAGCTTTGCACCTTTCCTGAAATTCACTCTGTAGCCCAGGCTGGTCTTGAACTCACAGAGATCCACCTGGCTCTGCCTCCCAAGTGCTGGGATTAAAGGCATGCACCACCACTGCCCAGCTAAAGCTTCAATGAAGACGGCAAGATCTCCCATGATCATGGATGATTAAATAGCAAAAATGGCCACCCTACCAAAAGTAATCTACAGATTCAATCTAAAATTCAAACACAATTCTTCACTCACTTTGAAAAGACAATTTTCAACTTCATATGAAAAACCAAAAATCTCAGGATAGCTAAACAACCCTGAACAATAAACAAACTTCTGGAGGTCTCCCTATTCCTGATTTCAAATTGTACTACAGAGTTATAGTAACAAAAACCACATGGTATTGGCATAAAACCAGACACACTGCTCAATGGAATCAAACTGAAGACCCAGACATAAATCCACATACCTATGGACACGCAATTTTTTATAAAGAAGCCAGAAATACACAAAGGAAAAAATCTTCTTCAACAAATGTTGGGCAGTGGTGGTACATGCCTTTAATCCCAGCAGAAGCAGAGGCAGGGGCAGGTGGATCTCTATGAGTTCAAGGCCAGCTTGGACTACAGAGTGAGTTCCAGGAAAGGCATAAAATTACACAGAGAAACCCTGTCTCAAAAAAAATGTTCTGGTAAAACTGGGTGTCTGCAGGCAGAATAATTCAAATAGTTCCATACTTATCACCCCCCTCAAAACTCAATTCCAAATGGATTAAAGACCTCAACACAAAACCATATGCAATAAACTTAATAGAAGAGAAAGTGGGGAATAATCTTGAACTCTTGATACAGGAGACTTCCTGAACTGATAGCACAGACACTAAGACCAACAACTAATAAATGAGACCTCATGTAGCATGAATCTTAAAAAGCCTTATTAATAAAAACAAATCTGGGAGCCAGATATTGGGGTGAATGCTGAAAGATCAGAGATACAGAACAGGCCCTATATAACCTCACCTCACCAACTTCTCAGGCTATTCTGTTTCCTCAAACAGAGAGGTCTCTTGAACTCACAGAGATCCAGATAGATCCCTGCCTGCCAAGTGATAGAATTAATGGTGTGTACCACCATTGCCTGACTTCTTTGTTTACTTATAATGGCTTGCTTTTTCATCTGATCTTCAGTCAAGCTTTATTTATTAAAGCACAAATAAAATATCACCACATTTCCCCCTTTTTGTCTAATAAAAATAAAAAAATAAAAAAATTATAACTAATACAAGAAAAACTATATGCGATAAGTATAATAACTATATACAACATATATGAGCGATAAATACACCAACAATGTCTAGTTCATTTGCATTTGACAAATTCAGAGAAAATATTCCATTATCTATCCTATTTTGATGAGTCCAAAATGTACCTAATTCACTTTCTATCCTATCTTGTATTACCAACAGAAAACTATCTTATGATGTCTTTCAAACTTATATACTCAACCCCTCTTAGTGAGTTTCTTTTCTGAATGTCTTAATAAGGAAAACTGTAACTATCTAATATCCAACTCCCTCAGAGACTCAAAAAGGAAATAATATTGTAGATGTAACCAACTGTTACACAGAACCAATGCAAAGAAGAAAGCCAAGAGATCAGAGTTAAGAGCCTTAACCTGCAGCTAGCCTTTTCAGCTAAGAGACCTCTCTGAAAGAGACCTACTTCCTGTGTGTTTGTCTTTATATAGTCTTTCTGTTCTGCCTTCTCATTGGTTGTAAACCAAAATACATGACTGCCTCGTCACTGCCTATCTGTAGAGACTTCCAGGTCTTCTATGGTATTGAGATTAAAGGCGTGTGTCTCCAATGCTGGCTGTATCCTTGAACACACAGAGATCTACCTAGCTCTGCCTTCCAAGTGCTGGGATTAAAGACATGCGCCACAAAGTCCAGCTCTGCTATAGCTTGCTATTAGCTCTGACCCCCAGGCAACTTTATTTATTAACATACAAATAAAATCTCATTTCAGTACAAACAAAACACCACCATATTTCCCCTTTTCTATTTTAATAAAAAGAAAAAAGGAAAAAAGTTATAACTAACATAAGAAGAACTATATACAAAAGTACAATAACTATATACAATATATACAAGTATATATGGGTTTTTCCCGTACAATTCGAGGCAAGATCCAACCAGCTCTCTTTATAAGATCAATTCCATCGCTTTTGGGATATTTTCTGTTAATTTCTCCCAAAAAATTACTGTAAGCTATTTGCCAAGGTTCACTTTATGTCCATAATTTTTCAATGTCCTCCTTAGTTAAAGATAAGACAATTTCTGCTGGGTCTATTCCTGCTAATTGATGAAGTCTTAATTTTCCTTTCCAAATCAAGTCAGAGATTTTTTTATCCATAAGTTTTTATTTTTTATTTTTTTTTTTGGTAAAAATATCCATTCCAATATAATATCTTCCCTCTGCATTAGTATTCCAGGAGGAGAATGCCTAGAAGGTAAAATAACCAAAATGCAATCCAGCTTTGGATCAATATGATCCATGTGCCCTTCATGTACTTTCTTTTCTACCAAGACAAATTCTTTCTCAGCTCCAGATGATAATTCTCTTAGACTATTTAAGTCCTTGTCACCTTCTAAGGTTTTGAACAAATTAATCAGTTCATCATTTTTTTTTACCCCAACAATAGTTCATAGATGAGAAATGTCTCCAAATAATCTTTGAAAGTCATTAAGAGTCTATAGTCTATCTTTCCTAATTTGCACCTTTTGGGGTCTAATTTTTTGTAGCTCTATTTTATATCCTAAATAATTAATAGAATCTCCTCTTTGATTCTTTTCAGGAGCAATTTGTAATCCCCAGCAAAGCAAATTTTTTTTACTTCTTCAAACATTCTTTCTAAAGTATCTGCATTTGAGTCAGCTAATAAAATATCATCCATATAATGATAAATTATAGATTTAGGAAATTTTTCACATATCACTTCCAATGGCTGTTGTACAAAATATTGGCACAGAGTTGGGCTATTCAACATTCCCTGTGGGAGGACCCTCCATTGGAATCTTTTAACCGGTTGAGAATTATTATAAGTAGGTACTGTGAAAGCAAATCTTTCTCTGTCTTTTTCTTGTAAGGGTATTGAAAAGAAACAGTCTTTTAAATCAATAACTATGAGAGGCCATCCTTTTGGTAACAGAATAGGCAAAGGAATTCCAGATTGTAGAGGGCCCACTGGTTGAATTGTTCTAAGGTTGGTTACCATTCTCCATTTACCAGATTTCTTTTTAATGACAAATACAGGAGAATTCCAAGGGCTGGTTGATTCTTCAATATGATGAGCATTTAACTGTTCTTCTACCAGCTCCTCTAAAGCGTGGAGTTTCTCTGTTGTTAAAGGCCATTGCTGAACCCATACAGGCTTGTCTGTTAACCATTTTAAAGGTAGAGCTGTTAGTGTCTTTGGGAGATCATCAGTTGTTGTGCCCTGTTCTTGTATAATATGGATGACTGGTGACCACTCAGAATAATACCTTCTAATATTTCTGTCAGAAACATGTGCGAGTTTATGATTTGTTTCTGAGATTGGAGGGATGTTAATCTGAATATTCCATTGTTGCAACAAGTCTCAACCCCACAGGTTCATAGCTATGTTAGCCACATATGGTTTTAATTTTTCTCTCTGTCCTTCTGGACCCATATATTCGAGCCATCTTGCACTCTATTTCACCTGAGATAATGTCCCAATTCTTAACAGTTAAATGTTTACCTCCTAAAGAGGCCAAGTTGGATGCCAAAATTCTGGTGCAATTATGGTAATGTCCACACCTGTGTCTACCAGACCAGACAACAAAACACCATTTATTTTTATCATTAATTTTGGTCTTTGTTCATTAATAGAATTTTGCCAAAATTTTTTCTTTATGTTTTCTCCTGAATTTTCTATTCTCTCTGTTTTATAATCCTGACCAGCATGATTTATTCCAATAGGCATTTGGTTATTTAATTTCTCTGAGTAGGTGTTTCCTCTATGACTGCAGGAAAGGTTTGAACTGGATTTGCTATGGGGGCCTGCATGAGACCCCTCTGGGATTTTCCCAAAGACTGAGGCAAAGGATTACCTTGCCTGTCCCTTGTTGATCTACATTCATTGGTCCAATGTTTTCCCTTACCACACCTTCTGCATACTCCAGAAGGAAGGGACATTCTGTTGCCATTGTTCCTTGAAGAAACATTGTTTCTAGGAATGACCTGTTTACAGTCCCTTTTCAAGTATGTTTGCTTTCCACATCCAAAACATTCAACATTCCTTAAACCTTTTGAAATTGCTTCTTCTACCCACATATCATCATGGTCATGAGCCTCAACATTAACCGTATCTCTAATCCAATCTTCCAAAGGTGCAGATCTTGCCTTTAATGGCCTGATTATTCTTTTGCATGCTGCATTCGCATTCTCAAAGGCCAAAGATTCAATTATTATCTGACTAGCTTCTGAATCCGGGACCATTCTCTTTACTGCTGAAGTCAGTCTTTGTAAAAAAAAAAATCTGTGAAAGATTCTTTTGGGCCTTCTATAACCTTTGTAAATGACTCAGTTTTTTTCCTGGTTCCTCAACCCTGTCCCATGCATTCAAGCCTCCCGTTCGACATAAAATTAGGGTTTGAACATCATACTGAAGCATATTGGCCTTCTCCAATAAACTGATCCTGGCAGACTTGTATTACTTTATCCCTCCATTGTTTTTCTATGTTTTAGCTTTATCCTTGAACCAAGTTAGCCACTGAAGCCTTTGACTGGGTTCAAGACCAGCCTGTGCCAGCTCCCACCAGTCCTGCGGTATAATGCTATTATATGTTGACCAAAAGTTTAACATTTGTTTTACATGTGGAGAATGCATGCCATATGAAACTATTGCTTCCTTAAACCTTCATAAATCCAACATTTCAATTGGAACCCAAATATTTTGTGTAGTCATTTGATTAGGCAACGGCTGTACGGTTACAGGATAAATTAAGGGTGACTGTGTGAAAACAGGCTTTCTTTCTGTAACTTTATGATCCAATCTTGAAACAACTTCATTGTTAATTTCTTCTGTCTGAATTTTTACAGGTTTAACAAGTTTTTCTAAAGCTGTCATCCTGGCACTTAAATTGACTATCTTTTTAAATAGTAAAATGAGGATAAGCATGGTAATAAACTGCATAATTCAATTAACATTAATTTCATATAGTTGTTCCATTGTCAGACTGCCTAAAATTTCAAAAAAAAACCAATTTCTTCCAATGTACACATAAAACCCTTTTTTTTAATGTGGAAAAAATTTCTCTTTTTAATAGTTTCCTTTAAAATATCTGATATGTTAAGTGATTTACCAAGTCTGCATAGAACAGTAGAAATCTGAGGGAATTTCAAAATAGCCACCTAGTGCCCGAGGTGTGATTCCAGAGAGAGAAAGAGAGAAAGGGAGAGAGAGAGAGGGGGGGGGAAGGATGGTGGGAGGAAGGGAGGGAGGGATGGAGGAAGGAAGGTAGGTATGGAGGGAGGGAGGGAGGAGGGATGGAGGAAGGAAGGTAGGTATGGAGGGAGGGAGTGAGGGAGGGAGGGAAGGAGGGAGAGAGAGAGAGAGAGAGAGAGAGAGAGAGAGAGAGAGAGAGAGAATGCAAGAAACCATAGCTGGATAGAGCTTAAATCCAGCCACATGTTCCCTCTTGAGCCGAGTCAAGGCTTGGCCCTGGCTTCCTTAAGTTCTGACCACGTGTGTTGGCTTTACAGGTAGGGGCCATGTTTGGCAGGGCTGGCCTGAGTTGTGTGTAGGGCTGACTTCAAGCAAGTAGCTCATGGTTAGTCCGGCCTGAGGCCAAGCCGACCTGGGCCCAGGCTGGGGATCCAACCGCCTGGGCTAGGGAGCAAACCGCCCGGGAAACCGGACCTGCGGCCAAGCCAAGTCAAGCAGTTTTTAATGGATTCTTGTCACTTTGGGTGCCAAATGTAGATGTAACAACCATCTTATTAAATAAGAAACACAGAACCAATGCAAAGAAAGCCAAGTGATCAGAGCTAAGAGCCTTAACCTGCAGCTAGCCTTTTCAGCCAAGAGACCTCTCTGAAAGAGACCTACTTCCTGTGTGTTTGTCTTTATATAGTCTTTCTGTTCTGCCTTCTCATTGGTTGTAAACCAAAACACATGACTGCCTCATCACTGTCTGTAGAGACTTCCAGTTCTTCTATGGTATTGAGATTAAAGGCGTGTGTCTCCAATGCTGGCTGTATCCTTGAACACACAGAGATCTACCTAGCTCTGCCTTCCAAGTGCTGGGATTAAAGGCATGCACCATGAATGCCCAGCTCTGCTATAGCTTGCTATTAGCTCTGACCCCCAAGCAACTTTATTTATTAATATACAAATAAAATCACATTTCAGTACAAATAAAATACCACCATATAACATTACCTAGTAAAACAGGAAGTGCAAACAAGCAACTTCCAAAAAATGAGTTATAACCGAAACAGCTGTACCATTTGTTGTCCAGTCTCTGTTTAATGTGAAACTTATCTCAAGTCCTTGTTCCAGTGGTCTGTGAAGCTGGATCATCTCAGCTAGCCATCTCAAAATTGTCCTGAGCAGTTTATTATATAAAGCTGATTTTTGGGTGATGTTTGTCATCTTAGTGATATTATTATTTTTCATGTGGAATCATCATTGTGGGGCCCCATCGTCTTTCTGAAAACTTCAAATTCACTATTAGGCCTGGTCATGATTCCTGGCAGAAAACTGATAGACTCCAACACAAAACATGTATAGGCAGCTAAATGAAGCCTTTTTTCTAGAATTATATATATATATATATATATATATATATATATATATATATATATATATGGCATTAATATCATAACAAGTTTAAAATGTATTTATCTTATCCAATTTGATATAAAATTCATACCTTAAGAAAAGTTTAAAGAATCAAACTAGAACCATAGAACTGAGATTAGTGGCAATAGAATAGTCTCTTAATTTTGGTTTTCTTCTGTCCCATATCAGATGGCTCTTCTGACATGACACAGATATTTTGCATTTTCCTTTTAACAAACATGCTTGGGTTTAGAGAAGGAGAGAGCCATTCTCTAACTCCAAAGCCAACTTTAATTTTTAATTAAACTGGGACTACATAATGTAGTCAGAAGTTTTCCTTGTTCTGCCTGGTCCATGGTCGGGACAAAGGAAAACTTCTGACTACAAAAGGTGTAAATGGGTATAGTGAAAAACCTGTTAGGATTCAAGACTGAGGTATGTGATGAACTGCAGTTAGTTTACTGTCCACACAATGTTTTCTGCTCTTATTGAAACGTAATGGCTTGATTATGGGAAATATTGTAATATTTCTCTATTATTATTCCTGTGCAGGAATCAAATTAGTGTCTTTGGCTTTCCCCAGGCATGAACAAAGCAGATAAAAATTCTGTACTTGGAAATTTTTTTCTTCTATCTTTGAATCAGAGTTGTCTTAGGGTTTTTATTGCTGTAAAGAGAAACCATGACCATGATAACTCTTATAAATTAAAACATTTAATTGAGGTGGCTTGCTTACAGTTCCTGAGGTTCAATCCATCATCATATTGGAGGGGAGCATGGTGGCATGCAGGCAGACATGTCAATGGACCTTGCAGGCAACAAGAAATCAGGTGAGACACTGGGTGGTATCCTGAGCATAGGAAACCTCAAAGCCCACCCCTACAATGACACACTGCTTCCTTGAAGCTATACCCACTCCAACAAAGCCACACCTCCTAATAGGGAAACTCTCTATGAGATTATGGAGGCCAATTGCATTCAACTACCACAAGGGTCTTGCTGTGTAGCTCCAGTTTTCTGTAATTCTGTGTAGTTATGGCTGACCTTGAATGCACAATCATTTTGCCTCAGCCTCTGGGATTAGTGTTTAGGATTATCTTAGAGTTAATTTTGTAGGTGGTTGTAGAGATGGGAAAGAAGCATACATATTTTATGTATGTTAGAGAGTGACCATGGCTATGGGTTAAAGAAGAAAGAACAACAAAAAGTGCTTGAGAGTTTGTTGTGTGTGAGTACATAAGAGAGCAGGGAGCAGCACTGTAAGGGGTACACAAAGTAAATCTTGATGGGAGAGTGACCTTTGGCAAAGTGTTATAAGGGATGAGGTGGATGAGAAGGAACATTCATAGACATTGAAAACAGGTGCCAGAATATCCATGTCAGGGCTTGTTTGGTTTATCTGAAGACCATCTGAGAGGCCTAGGTGTATCAGTGGAGTAAAAGGCAAGGGTTCTAGGAAACAAGATGAGTGGGTAGGCAGAGCCAGGTGCTACAGAACCTTGTGGGCCACTGAATGGACTATATAGCCTTTACTGAATAAAAGGGTAAAGCCACTGTGAGCTTTCATGTGGATAGAAGATACCAGATACCTTTCAAGGCTTCTAAGAATAGACTGCATGCAAGGAAGTGAGACCTTTGGGAGGTTGTTAAAATGACTGATGAGAAATGGTGGCTTATATCAGGGGAGTGCAAGCCTCAAACTCACAGAGATCCACCTGTCTTTGCCTCCCAAGTGCTTGGATTAAAGGCATGCACTACTACCATTGGCCTTAAATGTGTAGTCTAGGCTGGCCTTGAACTCATGATCCTCCTGCCTCCACGATGGCATTTTCTAAGTCCCATAAAATGTCAACTAAGGGAAAGGAATGGAAGAATGAGAGCTTGAGAAGAAATACTTTGTCCCTTAATGAGAGCAGAAATGCCCTCCCCAAGCAAGGGAAAATAAATACCACTGAAAAGTCACTATAACAATTCATCAAATTATTTTGTTGTGTTAACCACTGTTTTGTTGTATTAACCAGATTCACTGTTTTTATCATATTAAAATAGTTAATTTGTTTCCAATAGATTTTTATATGGGGGGACAAGGAGAATAAGGTGAATCTGAAGGGTTTAAAGAAGGAACTAACATTTTATTGACAGTCTATCATACCAGGGATTTTACAGTATTTCCATCATTCAAACAATGTCTATTCCTTTTTGGGTACTTTTACTAATTTTTTAAATGAGAGATCTAAATTCAAAAGGAGAGCCAATCCTCTTGGTCCATGTTCAATTCTCCAAAATGTGGTACCTTCTTGAAAATAATTTTTAAGAAAAGCTACTCTGTTTGTCTCATTCTAGTTTCTAAGCTAGATCTCAGAATATGCACAGGTAGAAGACATATTTTGAAATATTCCATGTATAGACAAATGTTATGCTTTACATGAGGAGGAAATTTTATGTGATGAGTAGCACCTAGCATGAAACATTTATAAAATAAATCTAAGAACCTAAAAAAACCCAGTCTACACTGATGTCTTTGAGAACATCATAATACAGTCAAAGAGTGACTGCTGAGTAAGTACAGCAAGCTGTTACTGAATAAAATTTGGCTGCTCAGCAATTTTAGGAGGAGTTTTATTATATGACAGTATAGCTCTCCTGGACTTTCCCAGAACTCTATCTCACTCTTTTAAATGATTTACAGAATAAGTCTTCATTCTGCATTGCTTTTATTGTACTGCAGTTCATGAGGCTAGATGCTAAGTACCAGAGAAGTGTCATTATAGAAAGTGACCTTGATGAGCTCTCCTATCCCTGTCTAAATTGGGCTGAGAAATCAACAGAGCCAGTAGTAGTGAGGTTCTGTTACTTATGTAAGATTCTTTTAGGAAAACAAAAAAAAAAATTATACAGATGCCATGACTAAGAATAAGATCCAAGTTCAAGAGCTTGGGTAACTCTGGGTTTCATTAAGCCCTTTGGAATATATAAGTATATTATTCTTATTAGGTTTATTTTATAAAAGAATATAATTAAAATCATCAGGTAAATTGATGTATTATTTTTATAAGATTATACTTGAAACCTTTAATCTTTAGGGGTTACATCTCCCAAAGTGAGAGTTGGTGAGTACTCTTTTGACTGTATAGAATTATATGAATTATGTTGATAATCTCCCAACAATCTTTAGGGGTTACATCTCCCAAAGTGAGAGTTGGTGAGTACTCTTTTGACTGTATAGAATTATATCAATTATGTTGATAACCTCCCAACAATTTGCAAAGTGTTTCAAGATGTTCTTCTCATGTCTTTCATATTTGTAAGGAAGCATCTGTGTATTCTCAGGCTTTTGTAAATTTATTTAATTCTGGCTGGACTTTATTCAAAATTTAGATGGAATTTACTATATGGGAGAAATAGATATGTTTAGCAGGAACATAGGAAAAATAAGCAGGTATCTATAAATAGCTGTTTCAAAATACTTGAAATTTATTTCTAACTTTAAAAATTATATAGAAAATTTGGAAAATAGGGAAAAATGCAACAAAAAATTAAAATTGCTACAATTCTACCACCTAAAAGCACAGCACTCCCAGGATTTCACATAGACAATCTTCCAGTCCTTTCTCAGATTGTTTATCTTCATAGTCCTTGATCTGAAAATATTCTTTGTAATAAAAATTTTAACACTGATTTTTTTAAACAAGTACAAACAAATATTGCTTTTTAAAGTACTATTGGCCAAGGAGCTATAAGTCTAGCATGTGTTTTGGAGGCTACATGGTAATAATTCTTTGTTTTCCTATTTAGTATAAACAATTTAAAAGTCAACACTGTTCTCACAGATAATCTATGAGAGTCAATTTGTGTTCCATAGAAAAACAGACCATACACTGCATATGAACACAGAAGTGCAATATCACAGATGTTTAGAAGAAAAGTTAGAAACAGAAAGCAGTAGAAATGAGAAAATATAAAAGTGACTAAAATCACAGCACCATGTGTTCTAAAAAAAATATGCTGGATAAATATACATTTCAACAAAATGTTGGTTTGGTTATATATTTGGTCTTCCATAATATTTTCCTACTTTGAAACACAATGCACTGTCTTTTTAGCTATCTATTACAATCAGAGAAAATATGTACAAGAGTCAAGATTTACTGTTTGTATAACAGGACATAAAATAAATGGAATAAATATAATATATAACCACAATAGGAAGTTTGTTATAGGAAATTGTGGTGGTAAAATGCATATGACAAAGAATTAGTGATTTCCTCAACATTTTAAACTTTGTCATACAGAATGAAATTTGCTCACCAGTTCCACAATTATCTGGTGCTGTCACCTGATGGATGTTGAGATAACAAACCAATTCAGATATGAAAAATTCATAATCATGTAGAAGATGAATACATAAAGATAAATTTCCTTTTTGTAAGAATTATCTTTACTATAAAATAAATATGATTTCATCATTAATTGATAAGTGACTTCAGCTGACTCACCTTAAAGCCTAAACTGAAAAAAATCCTGGAGCTCCACAGGCACAAAGCCTTGGAGCCTCCTCCATCTGCAGCATCCTCCCTTATATGCAGGAAGAAAAAGACAGCAGCCATTTTCTTAAGGACAGCTAAGGTAACTGTCTTGTGTTCCCTGGCAGCTATTGGCCCTTCTGGGTTATTGATTGGATTGAAAGCTGGATTTAGGAAAATTACCTAGTACTCCGCCTTCAGGATGGGAAGTTTACACTGCTAACTTGAGAACCAAAGTCAAGGCAGCAAAATAGATCATTTCACAGTGATGTTCCTCTAGAGAGCAGAAGAAAGTCTGATCCACTCTAATAAAGTGAGACTTTTAAAAAAACAATTTATTTTATGTACATGGGTGTTTTGCTTGTATGCTAATCTGTACACCATGTACATTACAGTACCCTCAGAGGCCAGAAGAAAGTGTGGGATCCCCTGGGACTAAAGTTACAGATGCTTGTGAACTACCATGTGGGTGCTGGGAATGAAACCTGGGTCCTATTGGAGTGCTGTCAGTATGCTACCAACCATTTAGTCTTTATTCCATCCCCCAGAGTGAGCCTTTTAAAATGTGTCTCAAATGGTTCCCCAAAGCTCCATTTTTCAATGGAAGACATGCCATTTTTCTTTATAGGCAGTGTAATGAGTTCCGTGGGCCTGTGGGTGATAGTACAGCCACAAATATGGCAGGAGAATAATATATCTTGTTTCTTATCTGTACCTTCATGTATAATGCACAGTTTTTTTTTATAGCACCGTAACAACAAATCTCAACTTTACTAGATGAATATTTGTTACATTGAAAAACAAAAATCTTAATTAAGGTTTCCACTTCTGTGATAAAATGTGAGAAGTGGAGAAATTCCTGAATATATGAAGTTCCAAGTATATGTGTGTTGTTGACATGGGGACAGCCTCAGGATCAGAAAAATTGCAAAGACTTCCTTGGGGGGCATGTCCTGATGTGGATGTTAATAGTGTGTGCAGAAAATGTCCACCAAAGCTGTCTCTACCTTAATTATTTATGGCCTGAAGATTGAACCGTTACAGAGAGTGTCCCTACTGAGAATAACTCAACCTGTTCCAATGATCCAGCTCTGTACCAAAAACACTGCCTTCTTATTTATCTGTACTGTGTATAATAGACCTCCATTTCTGTCCAACACTATGTAATAAACACACAGAACCCAGCCTGCCTGACTGCAACTTTTCTGTGCCCTCTTTTCTCTCTCTCTCTCTTTCTTTTTTTCATTTCCTTGGTGCCCCAGTCAGGGTTATCCCCAAGCCTGTGCTGGTCTCAGCAATAAAGCACTATGACCAAAGCAATTTGGGAGGAAAGGGTTTATTAAGCTTATACTTCCATATCCTACTCCATCATCAAAGGAGTCAGGGCAGGAACTCAATACAAGGCAAGAACCTAGAAGGAGCTCCATCTCAGTGATGCTGACCAATTCCTCAAGGAGAGGCAGTATTTGTTCTTAGAGATTCCCTCCAGTGTCAGAACCAGTCTTGAGACTCTCTGAGATCCCATCCTTTCCTCTGGGGTATAATGCCTACGTCCTGTTCATCCCCCAGGTCCTATATCTCTAGGTTCTTTTTTTTCTGCATCTTTCATGAATAATTGAGTGCTGGAAGGCCAAGAGAGCTCAGTAGAACCCATTTATCAGGGTTTTAGGTTTGATCTGAAGAGGAGATTCCCTTAGTTCTAGCCGAGGGATGCCCATGCTAGCTCCAAACACAAAGAGTTCTCTTTGTTATATTCCTCCTGGGCATGGTGGTTCTAGAATTAGAGAATTAGAATTGTGCTGAATATAAAGAAAGGAGGGCATATCTAAATTCTGTACAAATACTTCTTTGTAAAGAGTATCTATGGTGATATTTTATTGGTGCTGAAATGTGATTTTATTTTTTTGTTAATAAATAAAGTTGCCTGGGTATCAGAGCTAAGAGCAAGCCATTTAGCAGAAGTCTGGGGGTGGGGGCACCTGCCCTTAATCCAATCACGTGGCAGGCAGAATCTCTGTGTGTTCAAGGACACAGCCAAGTGATGACCTGAACCTTTAATCTCAGTATGAACCATAGAAACCTGGAGGTCTGTATAGACAGGCATTGATGAGGAACTTGTGTGGTTGGGTTTAGAACCAATGAGAAGGAAAAACAGAAAGGCAATAAAAAGACAGAACACAGGAAGGTCTTTCTCTCAGGGGAAGGACGGCAGCAAGTGGTAAGAGAAGGTGGTCTTAGCTTTTGGCTACTGCTCGATCTCTGGGCTTTTAACTCTTTATTTGGCTCTGTGTTTCTTATTTAACAAGACCATTTAAAATTACATCTACAAGTATCTGAATTCATCTTAGAACAGGGGTAGAAATATTGTAAGAATCAGAGGATTAGGGCACCTGATTTGAGATAGTGTCTTCTATATGTAACAGGGAAACTATACCCATAAAATCTCAATAGTTTAGTGGCATAAACAAGACCTAAAAATGATAGCATCAATTGCCAATGTGGATGGAAGAGATTTGATAAGACCCCACCTCAATATTAATAATTATAGCTAATTAGTGACTCCTGAGAATCAGGGAATCAGTATGTTCCAGGGAAGAGCCCTCTGATAGGTGATTCAAAACAAGGTGGTCAGTCCTAAACACATATACATATAAGCAACACTAAATGAACCCAGCAGAGTGTGTGTGTGTGTGTGTGTGTGTGTGTGTGTGTGTGTGTTTGTGTGTATGTATGTATGTCTCTGTGTGTAACAATAATAAAGAATAAGAGAATATGAATTTGTGAAAGGGGCACAAACAAAGTTTGAGATAAAGGGAACAAGGGGAGAAAATGATGTAAATATAAAAAATTATATTTTTATATAACTCATAAAAATCTCAAAAATGAATAAAATATAAAAAAGAATCCTTGTCTCTTAAATTTTGTGCTGACTAGTTTTATGTCAACTTGACACAAGCTAGAACTATTTGAAAGGAGGAAATCCTAATTGAGAAAATGCCTCAATAAGATTTATTTGTAGGACATTTTCTTAATTAGTGATTGTTGGGGAAGGGCTCAACCCATTATGGGTGATGCCACACCTGGGCTGGTGGTTCTGGGGTCTATGAGAAAGAAGGCTGAGTAAGCCATTAAGAAAAAGACAGTAAACAGCACCACTCCATGGCCTGTGCACCAGTTCTTGCCTCTAGGTTCCAGAATTGTTTGAGTTCCAGCCCTGACTTCCTCCATGGATAGACAATAGTCTACAAGTATAAGTAAAATAAACCCTTTTCTCCTTGACTTGATTTTGGTCATGGCGTTTTATCACATCAACAGTAATTCTAACTAAGACAAATTGTTTATAGATTCAGATAAATTTCCTTCAAATGTCTAGAGTCACTTAACTGTAGTATCCCTACTAGAGTAATGATATGAAATCTATCACAGCTAGACTTCCCAAACATGCTCAAATTCTAAGTACAGAAGGGACACACAGGACCAGACCTGGCTATACAGAAGTTATTTACAAACTTAGGAGGTTGGAATTAAGGCACCAAGTGCCTGGGAGCAGGCATAGCTTCTGGGTCTTCTATGAACTGGCATTGTTTGAGAGTCTTCCCATAAGGCCTTCTGTATAAAAGCCAGCATAGACTAGGGACTCAGAAACAGTGAGCATGACACTGACATCTACCTTGGTAAATTCCTTTTCTGCATCAATTTTATCTCTGTATTTCTTACCCTAAAGGATACATTATTCATTTTTGAAGAATAAAATAAAGGGTTTGTGCCTGATTCACTATATTCAAAGCCAGCATATAGCAGCTTCTCTTTTCTCTGAATCTAATATTCTTGTTTTCCTTTTACAAAGAGGTTTATGATGAAGGACTGCTCAAGAGGAATAATCCTCCCATTAAAAATTATTGACTTAATTACATCTACAAATCCCATTTCAAGAAAGCATGTTCATGTTTGGGTGATCCAGACATTTGGAAAAATAGGTAGTAAGTCTACCTATGATAGCCAATATCTAAATTTGTCCTCCTCCGTGGCCAGAGAGTCTAGACAATTTACAGCTGTGAAGGTAATGCTCTTGCTGGGATGTGAGCCTGAAAGAAGTAAAAGAGCTAGAGGTCATCTTTGAAGCTTGGATGGGGGCAGTGTGTCAGCATCTAGCACTCAGGATGTGCCAGTCACCCAGTCCTCCCGACTTGGTACAATGTTCACATTGGTATTTTTTATTTAATTTTTTATTTTATAATTTAATTTAATTTTACATAACAGCCACAGATTCCCCTGTCCTCCCCCATTCTGTCCCCCCAAAATAACCCCAAGCCAACCCCCCATTCTCATCTACTCCAGGGGAAAGACTCCCCTGGGGATTCAGTTCAATCTGGTAGATCCAGACCAGGCAGGTCCAGTCCCCTTCTCCCAGGCTGAGCGAAGTGTCCCTGAATAGGCCCCAGGTTCCAAACAGCCAGCTCGTGCACTATGGACCAGTCCCGGTGCCCCTGCCTGGATGCCTCCCAAACAGATTAAGCTAATCAACTGTCTCACTTATCCAGAAGGCCTGATCCAGTTGGGGGTTCTTCAGCTATTGGTTCATATTTCATGTGTTTCCATTCGTTTCGCTTTTTGTCCCTGTGCTTTTCCAATCTTGGTCGCAACAATTCTCGTTCATACAATCCCTCCTGTTGCTCACCAATTGGACTCCTGGAGCTCCACCTGGAACCTGGCTGTGGATCTTTGCATCCACTTCCCTCAGTCATTGGATGAGATTTCTAGCATGACAGTTAGGGTGTTTGGCAATCTTATCACCAGATAGGTCAGTTCGGCTTTCTTTCACCTATTGCCAGTAGTCTATTGTGGAGGTATCTTTGTGGACTTCTGGGGACCTCTCTAGCACTTTGTTTCTTCCTATTCCCATGTGGTCGTCATTTATAATGGTCTCTTATTCCTTGTTCTCCCTCTCTGTTCTTGATACAGCTGGGATCTCCCACTCCCTAAGCTCTCTTTCCCTCAAACCTTAACCTTATTTACCCCCACTCATGTCCATGTTGTTCATATAGATCTCATCTATTTCTCCGTCATTGGGGGATCCCTGTTTCTTTCTTAGGGTCCTGTTTCCTAGGTAGCCTCCCTAGAGTTGTGAGTAGCAGTCTAGTCATCTTTGTTTTACATCTAGTATCCTCCTATGAGGGAGTACATACCATGCTTGTCTTTCTGAGTCTGGGTTACCTCACTCAGGATGATTTTTGTAGATCCATCCATTTGCCTGGAAACCTCATGATATTGTTTTTCTCTGCTGAGTAATACTCCATTGTGTCTTTGTACCACATTTCATTTATCCATTCTTCAGATGAAGGGCATCTAGGTGGTTTCTATTATAGTTCTGGCTATTATAAAGAATGCTGCTATGAACATAGCTGAGCAAGTGCTCTTGTGGTATGGTTGAGCATTCCTTGAGTATATGCCCAAGAGTGGTATAGCTGTGTCTTGGGGGAGATTGATTCCCAATTTTCTAAGAAAGCACCATATTGATTTCCAAATTGGCTGAACAAGCTCACATTCCCACCAGCAGTGGAGGAGATTTCCCCTTGCTCCACATCCTCTCCAGCATAAGCTGTCTTCAGTGTTTTTGATGTTAGCCATTCTGACAGGTGTAAGGTGGTATCTCAGAGTCATTTTGATTGGCATTTCCCTGATAATTAGGGATGTGGAGCAATTCCTTAAATGTCTTTCACCCATTTGAGCTTCCTCTGTTGAGAATTCTCTGTCTAGTTCTATAGCCCACTTCTTATATTTTTGGTTGTGAGCCTAGCCTTTAACGGCTGAGCCATCTCTCCAGCCCAATATAGCCCACTTCTTAATTGGACTGTTGGGCATTTTGATGTCTAATTTCTTGAGTTCTTTATAAATTCTAGATATCAGTCCTCTGTGAGATGTGGGGTTGGTGAAGACCTTTTCCCATTCTGTAGGCTGTCGCTTTGTCTTGTTGACCATGTCCTTTGCTCTACAAAAGCTTCTCAGTTTCAAGAGGTCCCATTGATTGATTGATTCTCTCGGTGTTTTGCTACTGGTATTATATTTAGGAAGTGATCCCCAGTGCCAATGCATTCAAGACTACTTCCTACTTTCTTTTCTATCAGGTTCAGAGTAACTGGATTTATGTTGAGGTCTTTGATCCACTTTGACTTAAGTTTTGTACACGGTGACAGATATGGATCTATTTGCAGCCTTCTACATGTTGACATCCAGTTATGCCAGCACCATTTGTTGAAGATGCTTTCTTTTTTCCATTGTACAGTTTTGGCTTCTTCGTCAAAAATTATGTTCATAGGTGTGCAGATTAATATCAGGGTCTTCAATTCAATTCCATTGGTCCACATGTCAGTTTTTATGCCAGTACCAAGCTGTTTTTGTTACTGTAGCTTTATAGTAGAGCTTGATGTCAGCGATCATGATGACTCAAGACATTGTTTTATTGTACAGGATTCTTTTGGCTATTCTGGATTTTTTTGTTTTCCCATATGAAGTTGAGTATTGTTCTTTCCAGGTCTGAGAAGAATTGTGTTGGTATTTTGATGGTGATTGTATTGAAACTGTGGATTGCTTTTGGTAAGATTGCCATTTTTACTATATTAGTCCTACCTATTCATGAGCATGGGAGATCTTTCCATTTTCTGACATCTTCCTCAATTTCTTTTTTTCAGAAACTTAAAGTTCTTGTCATATAGGTCCTTCACTTTCTTAGTTAGAGTTACCCCAAGGTACTTTATATCATTTGTGGCTATTGTAAAGGGTGATGTATCTCTGATTTCCTTCTCAGCCTGTTTGTCAATTGCATATAGGAGGGCTACTGATTTTTTTGAGTTGATCTTGTATCCTGCTATGTTGCTGAAGGTGTTTATTTAGCTATATCAATTCCTTGGTGGAATCTTTGGGGTCACTCAAGCATACTATCATGTCATCTGCAAATAGGGAAAGCTTGACTTCTTCCTTTCCAATTTGAATCCCCTTAATCTGCTTATGTTTTCTTATTGCTCTGGCTAGAACTTCAAGTACTATATTGAATAAGTATGCAGAGAATGGACAGCCTTGCCTTGTTCCTGACTTTAGTGGAATCACGTTGAGTTTCTCTCCATTTAATTTGATGTTGGCTGTTGGCTTGCTGTATATTGCCTTTATTATGTTTAGGTATGTTCCCTGTATTCCTGATCACTCCAAGACCTTTATCATGAAGGGGTGTTGGATTTTGTCAAATGCCTTTTCTGCATCTAGTGAGATGATCATGTGGTTTCTATTTTTGAATTTGTTTATACGGTGTATTATGTTGATGGACTTTCATATGTTGAACCACCCTTGCATCCTTGGGATGAAGCCTACTTGACCGTGGTAGATAATTGTTTTGATGTATTCTTGGAATCTGTTTGCCAGTATTTCATTGAGTATTTTGCATCAATGTTCATGAGAGAGATCGGTCTGTAGTTCTCTTTCTTTGTTGCATCTTTGTTTGGTTTAGGAATCAGGGTAATTGTAGCCTCATAGAGGGAGTTTGATAATTTTCCTTCTGCTTCTATTGTGTGGAACAATTTAAAGAGTATTGGTATTAACTCTTCTTTGAAGATCTAGTAGAATTCTGTGTTGAAACCATCTTGTCCTGGGCTTTTTTTGGGAGACTTTTAATGAGTGGTTCTATTCCTTAGGGGTTATTGGTCTATTTAAATAGTTTATTTGGTCTTGCTTTAACTTAGATATGTGGTACCTATCCAGATAATTATCCATTTCTTTTAGATTTTCCAGTTTTGTGGAGTAGAGGTTTTTGAAGTATGACCTAATGATTCTCTGGATTTCCTCATTGTCTGTTGTTATGTCCCCATTTTCATTTCTGATTTTGTTAATTTGGATTCTCTCTCTCTGTCTTTTGGTTAGTTTGGATAAGGGCTTGTCTCTCTTATTGACTTTCTCAAAGAACCAACCCTTTGTTTCATTAATTTTTTTTGTATTGTTCTCTTTGTTTCTATTTTATTGATTTCAGTTCTCAATTTGATAATTTCCTGGCATCTATTCTTCCTGGGAGACTTTGCTTCTAGAGCTTTCAGGTGTGCTGTTAAGTCACTAGTTTGAGATTTCTCCAACTTCTTTATGTGGGCATTTAATGCTATGAATTTCCCTCTTAACACTGCTTTCATAGTGTTCCATAAGTTTGGGTATGTGGTGTCTTCATTTTCATTGATCTCTAGGAAGTCTTTAATTTCTTTCTTTATTTCTTCCTTAACCCATTAGTGATTCAGTTGAGCATTATTCAGTTTTCATGAGATTGTGGGTTTTCTGTAGTTTTAGTTGTTGTTGAAATCTAACTTTAAACCATGGTGGTCTGATAGAACACAGGAGGTTATTCCACTTGTTTTGTATCTGTTGAGATATGCTTTGTGGCCAAGTATGTGGTCGATTTTAGAGAAGGTTCCATTGGGTGCTGAGAAGAAGGTACATTCTTTTTTGTTAGGATAGAATGTTCTGTAGCTATCAATTAAGTCTATTTGAGTCATAACATCAGTTAAGTCCTTTATTTCTCTGTTAAGTTTCTATTTGGGAGATCTGTCCAGTGGTGAAAGTGGGATGTTGAAGTCTTCTACTATTAATGTGTTGGGTTTTATATGTGATTTAAGCTTTAGTAATTTTTTTTTTACATATGTGGGTACTCTTGTATTTGGGGCATAAATGTTTAGAATTGAAACTTCATCTTGGTGGATCTTTCCTGTGATGATTATGTAGTGCCCTTCTTGATCTCTTTTGAGTGATTTTAGTTTAAAGTCTATTTTGCTGGATATTAGGATGGCTACACCCGCTTGTTTCTTAAGACCATTTGATCGGAAAGTCTTTTCTCAGCCTTTTATTCTTAGGTAGTGTCTATCTTTGAATTTGAGGTGTGTTTCTTGTATGCAGCAGAAAGATGGGTCCTGCTTTCATATCCATTCTGTTAGCCTGTGTCTTTTTATAGGTGAATTAAATCCATTGATATTAAGGAATATCAGTGATTGTTCATTCCTGTTATTTTTTTTTTTTTGTTGGTAGTGTGTGTATACTTCTTTTCTTTTGGGTTTACTGTTGTGGGGTTATATATTGTCTGTGTTTTTGAGGCTGTATCTGACTTCTTTAGGTTGGAGTTTTCCTTCTAGTGCTTTCTGTAGGGCTGGATTTGTGGATAGGTATTGTTTAAATCTGGCTTTGTCTTGGAATGTCTTGTTCATTCTGTCTATGGTGATTGAAAGTTTTGCTGGGTATTTTATTCTAGGCTGGCATCCATGGTCTCTTAGTGTCTGCATTACATCTGTCCAGGTTCTTCTGGCTTTCAAAGTCTCCATTGAGAAATTGGGTGTTATTCTGCTGGGTTTGCCTTTATAAGTCACTTAGCATTTTTCCTTTGCTTCTCTCAATATTCTTTCTTTATTCTGTATATTTAGTTGTTTAATTATTACATGGCAAGGGGACTTTTTTGGGGGGGAGTGTGTTTAGTATTCAACAGGTTTCTTGTATTCTCATAGGCATTTCCTTCTTTAAGTTGGAAAAGTTTTCTTCTATGAACTTGTTGAATATATTTTCTGTGCCTTTGAGTTGGTACTCTTCTCCTTCCTCTATCCTTATTATTCTTAGGTTTGGTCTTTTCATGGTGTCCCAAATTTCTTGGACATTTTGGGTCATGACTTTCTTGGCTTTAGTGTTTTCTTTGACTGATGAATCTATTTTTTCTACCATATCATCAATGCCAGAGATCCTCTGTTCCATCTCTTGCATTCTGTTGGTTTTACTTGCATCTGAAGTTTCTGTTCATTTACTCAGATTGTCTATTTCCAGAATTCCCTCTGTTTGTGTCTTCTTCATTGTTTCTATTTCCCCTTTCAGGTCTTGGACTGTTTCCCTCATCTGTTTCATTGCTTTTCATGATTTTCTTTCAGGGATTTATTGTTTTCTACTGATTTATTTGTCCTTTCCTCTAGTTTTCTATAGCTTTCTTGCCATTTTTTGTTTGTCTGTTCCTCCATTTCATTTTTGATTTCTTCTTCTAAGCCTCTAGCATCATGATGTTATTCATAAGGTTGCTTGTAGAGAGCTGCGTGGAGCTGCACCCATAAGATGGCGCTGGCTTCCACCCTCCACCCTCCCAAAGGTGAGTGCTCTTCGTGATAAACAACTCATTAGGCTTGGCTGGAATTGTGTGTTGCTTGTGTATGCGTGGACCTATGGACAGTGCCCATGTGGCTGTCCAGCGTTGGTAGCCCAGGCCTACTTAAGGGCTGGGAGAGGCTTGCCCAGGGAGAGACATCGCTGTTAATAAGGTCCTGAATAAACTGCTTAAAGAAGAGCTTCAGTGTTGCGTCATCCTTGTTGGTCGAGGCGGTCTCGACAAGTGGTGGCCCGAAAGGGGAATTCCTTCCACATCTCTCCATGGAGCTTAGAACTTTCTGCAGTCAGGGGGTATACCAGTAAGTCGACAGGGAAATTGGGGATCCGCAATAAAAGCGGGTTTTTCCGCTCTCACCTGTAGATAAAGGGAGAGTGATACAGCAGAGCTGCGACCACAGCGGATGGTACAACCGAAACTGAAAGGCTGGGGCTGTTTGGTAAAGGCTCCGAGAAACCTCTAAAATTGAGGAAGAAAGGATATAATAAGATGGGTGCTTCTTCGTCGCACCCAATTTTTCTGGCTCTTAATGAGCTTCTTCTTTCTAAAAAATTAAAAATAAAAAGAAGTACTTTAAAAAGATTTTTAGAGGAATGTGACATAGTGACTCCTTGGTTTGCTGTCTCGGGGAGCCTTACAGTGTCATCCTGGGAGAAGTTAGGGTGTGATCTGGACTTTGCTGTGGAACAGGGTACACTTAAACATGGAGTCAGACCAGTCTGGAAGTTAGTAAGAGGATGCCTAGAAGATCAAAGATGTAGCGAGGCTGTTGAGAACGGCCAAGCTGCACTTGAAATGTTACATGAGGAAAAATCAGAGAAGGCTGCTTCAGAAAAGACAGGAGTGGGCAAGAAAGGAGACAAAGGGGACAAGAAAAACCACAAAAGCTTGTATCCCAGCTTATCCGACCTAGAGGATACTGGTGCCTCAGATCCTTCCGATTCCATCTTGGATGACAAAGATGTAGAATCCATCTGTGAGTCACTCCAACGACTAGAAGTAAGGAAGAAAAGAAAAGAGAGGGAGCGGAAGGATGACAGAACACTAGAAGGGAAGTATGATAGACCGTTTCCTTCAGCTCCCCCTCCATATCCTGGGGCAATGGGAGCTGAAGGAGGGGTATCATTTAATCCCAGGGTATGGAGAAAGGTTAGGACATAAATGCAGGTCGCTTTTCCAGTATTCAATAATGCCCAGAATCAGAGATACCATGAACCCCTCGATTTCAAAACTATTAAGCAGTTAGCTGAATCTGTTAGAACATATGGCACCACAGCTTCCTTTACGGTAGCTCAGCTGGAAGCTCTACATAGATATGCTATGACACCATCAGATTGGGTGAATCTTGCCAGAGCTTGTTTAACCTCTGGACAGTACCTGGATTGGCAAGCCTTTTTAATAGAATTTGCTAATGAACAAGCTGCGATTAATAGAGCCGCAGGTGGAGCTCAAACTGCATGGGATTTGGATATGCTTCTAGGTCAAGGTAGATTTGCAAATCAACAAAATGGGTACCCTGTTCAGGTTTATGAGCAAATTAACAATATTGCTACTAGAGCTTGGAAGGCGTTACCCAATAGAGGAGAGGTTAGTGGCAATCTCACTAAAATTGTCCAAGGACCCATAGAACCTTTCTCAGACTTTGTAGCTCACCTAGTGGATGCAGTTGGAAAGATATTTGGTGATCCTGATGCAGCCATGCCACTAATTAAGCAATTGGTTTATGAGCAGTGCACTAAGGAATTTAGAGCTGCCATTACACCTTACAAAACTAAAGGAGTGGAGGTTAGGATGAAAGTATGTAGGGAATTAGGGGGACCATTAACTAATGCTGGGCTGGCTGCTGCAGTTTTACAAATTAGTCAGAAAGGGAGCAGGGGGCACTGGGACCTGCTTCCGATGTGGTAAATTGGGGCATATGAGATGTAATTGCCCCCAAGGAGGAAGTAATCAAGGGGGAAGTAACCAGAGACCAGGAAGTGGCCAACGCCCTGTCCCAGGACTGTGTCCTAAATGTAAGAAAGGAAAACACTGGGCGAATGAATGCAGGTCAGTTAAGGACATTAATGGACAACCTTTGGGGAATAATACTCTTCCAAAAATGGACAGCGCCCCCCCCCCCAGCCTCAGGGCCCACAAATATATGGGGCAATGGAGGATCAGAGACAGGAAAGGAACCAAGAGCAGTGACCGACCCTCAGATATCCCAAACACCGCGGCAAGCCACTGCAGGTTCAGCAGGATTGGACCTCCATGCCACCACCAGACTTGTATTGACCCTGCAAATGGGGGTGCAAATAGTGGAGTCTGATTTCCAAGGCCCCCTTGGCCCTGGGACAGTGGGATTACTAATAGGGAGATCATCTACTACATTAAGGGGATTGCGAATCCATCCTGGGATAATTGACCCAGATTATACCGGTGTAGTTAAAATCATGGTTGAATCACCAAAAGGAATTACTGCCATTTCCCCAGGAGACAGAATTGCACAGCTTATCCTGTTACCCAGCTTACATGATTCTCACCCAGCCTATGGCAAGGAAAGAAGAAGCAAGGGATTTGGATCTTCAGGAACAGATTTAACATTTTTATCTTTAGATTTAGATCAGAGACCCACATTACAGTTAACCATTAATGGCACTAAGATCATGGGACTTCTGGATACTGGAGCGGATCATAGTATCATAGCTAGCAAAGATTGGCCTCGAGGTTGGCCTATACAGGTTTCCTCACAAACACTGCAAGGATTGGGTTATGCTAGTGCTCCTAATATTAGTGCAAATTTATTAAATTGGCAAGATGCAGAAGGTCATTCTGGTGTTATGCAACCCTATGTTCTTGAACTTCCAGTGTCCCTTTTAGGGGAGGGATCTTATGAAATCTATGGGCTTTAAATTGAGTAATGAGTATTCCAAAGAATCTCAAAATATCATGAAAAGTATGGGGTGTCATCCTAATTTTGCCTTAGGCAAATATTTACAAGGCAGAAAGGAGCTGATACAAGCAGTACCGAGGAAGCCCAAACAAGGATTGGATTTTTCCTAGGGGCTGCTGAGGAGGGTATTCCCATATCCTGGATAACGGAGGAGCCAGTGTAGGTTCCTCAGTGGCCACTCTCCTCCGAGAAATCACTTGCTGCACGCCAATTAGTAAAAGACCAATTGGAGGAAGGGCACATTAAACCTTCCCTTTCTCCCTGGAATACACCCATATTTGTCATCAAAAAGAAATCAGGAAAATGGAGATTGTTACATGATCTTAGAGCTATAAATGAGCAAATAAAAATTAAGGGCCCCGTACAATGTGGTCTTCCATTGCTGTCAGCCTTACCTGAATTTTGGCCTATTGTTGTGGTAGATATTAAGGACTGCTTCTTTTCCATTCTGCTGAATAGTAAAGATAGTGAGAGATTCGCTTTCACTTTACCATCCACTAATCATGACGAACCTGATAAAAGATATCAGTGGGTTCTTTTGCCACAAGGCATGGCCAATCGTCCTACCATGTGTCAACTGTTCATAGCTACTGCTTTAGAACCCTTGAGAGCACGTTTTCCTGGCCTAAGATGCCTCCATTATATGGATGACATACTGTTAGCAGCTAAAGAGGAGAGCATTTTGCAAGCAGCATATAGCTCACTTGTGGAACTGCTGAAACAAAAGGGACTCTGTATCGCCCCTGAGATGGTGCAACAGAGCAAAGTTGTCACTTATCTTGGCTCTAAAATAACTAATTGTCATATCATGCCACAGAAAGTAGAATTGAGGAAGGATCATCTTTGCACATTGAATGATTTTCAGAAATTATTAAAAGATATAAATTGGATAAGAGGGAGTTTGGGAATGGCCAACTATGAATTAAAACCATTATATGATGTTTTGATTGGAGATGCAGCTTTGGATTCACTGAGGCAGCTAACTAATGAAGCCCGAGAAGCCTTAATGAAAGTAGAGGACAGGCTACAAAGGGCTTTTCTTAAAAGAGTACAAAATAATGATGATATTACCCTATGCATTCTACCTACCCTGTTACAACCTACAGGGATTTTATCCTTATTATGGATTTATGCTAAAATTTCACCTGCAAAATCAATTGAATATTATCCTACTGCTGTAGCATTACTTGTGCAGCAGGATATTCAGCAGTGTTTACAATATTTTGGCACATCACCACGAATGCTAATTGTTCCTTATGATTCTACTCAGGTTAGGATACTATGTGCTACTATAGATGATTGGGCAATATTACATTGTATCTATCCAGGACCCATAGATTGCCATTATCCTAAATATCCACTGTTAAATTTCTTTAAAGAACATCTGGTAGTTTTTCCTAAAGTAACTGCTTCCCAGCCCATCCCAGGAGCCAGTGTTATATTTATGGATGGGTCTAAGACGGGCTGTGGTGCTTATATGGTAGATACTACTGAACCTGTAAAGCATCAATTCTTACCAGGTGCACCTCAACAGGTAGAAATTTCAATAGTTCTTGAAGTCTTTAAGGCTTGTCCATTCGCATTTAAATTAGTGTCAGATTCTAGTTATGTTGTTAATGCCTTAAAAAGCCTTGAATGCGCGGGACCCCTCAAATCTTCTAGTCCTGTTAGCTCATTGTTTGACCAATTACAGAAACTGATCTGGCAGCCTAGGAATCCCTTTTGTTGTGCAGCACATCCGTGCACATACCGGTCTGCCAGGCCCATTGGCTAAAGGCAGGAGTGGATGTTTGTGGCTTCTGCCATACAATGAGCACATGCTTTCTATAAAGAATTTCATGTTAATGCAAGGACATTACAACAAAAGTTTTCTATCTCACGTGCTGATGCACGAAAGGTGGTACTAGATTGTCCTCAATGTGTTATTTTTCATCATCCTCCTGGATTAGGAGTTAACCCTTGTGGCTTGCTCCCCCTAAAAATATGGCAAATGGATGTTACACACATCTCTGAATTTGGACGTGTCAAATACGTACATGTATCTGTTGATACCTGCTTTGGAATCATTCACGCCACCCCAATGGCAGGAGAGAAAGTATCTCATGTTATTGCTCATTGCTTAGAAGCTTGGGCAGCATGGGGCAAGCCTCAACAGTTGAAAACAGACAATGGTCCTGCATATACCAGAAAGAAGTTTGCCTCCTTTTGTCAACAGATGAATGCATAACTTGTACATGGCCTACCATATAATCCACAGGGCCAAGGCATTGTGGAGCGTGCTCATCACTCCTTGAAGGAATTACTTCAAAAACAAAAAGGGGGAATAGGCTATGGCCGTACCCCTAAGGACAGACTCTCGCATTATTTACCCTAAATTTTTTGAACTTGGATGCCTCAAATTGTTCAGCTGTGGACAGACATCATTGTCAGCACAGTCCTTCTAAAGGAATGGTAAAATGGAAAGATGTCTTGACGGGTGTTTGGCATGGACCCGATCCCATGCTGACATGGACACGAGGTTCTGTTTGTGTTTTCCCCCAGGAACAGCAAGACCCAGTGTGGGTTCCTGAGTGCCTTGTGAGAAGAATCCGTTGCCAAGAAGAACATGTCTGTGCAGACAATGATCAGCCTATTGGTGCTACTGATGATTCGGCTAGGAACGACGGACCTGAGATGGGGGATCCTATCAGCTTTTCCGAAGCTAATGCCAGTCAGTCATGACACCCTAGTGTTTCCCCATCTTTTTACCACCAACAAGAGGTTGTATTTGCCATTCCTCCTGCTAGATGCAGATCTAGCCCCTATAGGGGAGAATAGATCCTTAGGAGAAGAAGGAATGCTATGCTTTACCCTTAAGCTAGATTTAAATAGTTCCAGGTTTTCTGCTGGATGGTTTGATGGTCAACGAATTTATGGGAAGCAGGCACAGAAGCAGGTAAATAACATTACCACTGTAACTCAAAATTTTATGACAAATGCAGTGTGGTTTAATGGATCTTGGCCATGGTCCAATTATTTCAATTCCTCAAATTCAACTCCACCTACTCAACCCAAGAGGGCCCCTTCATGTTGGGGGACCTACAAGGGTGAATCCTCACCTTGGACTGGGTGTCAATCCAGAAGAGTTAGATGAGCTGATAGGAGTATAAAGTTTACCTTTTCTCCTGATGTGATAGGACCTGATAGGTATGTACAGGGATTTTCCCAGCAAGAAGATATAGTTAACCCTTTTAATACATGGTTGCTTTGCGGTGTTAATGGTAGCTGTTTAGATGCTTCTCCCTTAATTATGATTAGTGATGGTAGTTTTGGAGAAGGAAATTTTAGTTGTGTGAGTATACATTCTCAATCAGGTTTTGGAGAGGATGCTTCCCCCCTTTTAACGTAAGTAAATATTGTTATGAAAGAAGTGAGACCACTCATTATTCTCCTACCTCTGTGTGTGTGAATCCCCCTTTTATGTTTATAGTTAGTAAGGTAAGTTTGAGGAGCTGTAGTAATGAAACTTGCTTTTATACTCAATGTTGGAATGCTTCTCAATATGATTTTGCCCTTGTGCCCCATGTTCCTCTCTGGGTCCCAATGCTGGTGGATGCTCCCAATACCATGAGCCTTCTGAGGCATAAGAGAGATTTTGGCATTACTGCAGCTGTTATTACTGCTGTTGCCTTGGCTACCACAGGAGCTACTGTTGCAGCTGTGGCTATAAGCCATACCGTTCAAACTGCTCAGACCTTAAATAACATGTCTGCCTCAGTCGCGCAAGCGCTGGAAGCACAAACAGGAATTGATGGACAGTTAAAAGGAGGTTTAATGGTGGTCAATCAACGAATAGATCTGGTACAAGAGCAGCTTGATGTTCTGTGGCAATTAGCCCAATTGGGTTGTGAATGGAAGTATCCAAGATTGTGTGTGACAAGTGTTCAGTATGAAGACTTCACCTATGCTGCCAATTTATCTAAACTATTGTCCAGTCATCTTGTAGGAAATTGGTCTTGTGAATTTGATGGCCTTCTGGAGCGGCTGTGGGTAGCAGTTGTAACTGTTAACTCAACGAGGATGGATGCGGGATTGGTAGAGGGGTTGGCATCCTGGATTACTACAGCCATGAATCATCTGAAGGAGTGGGCAGGAATGGGAGCCCTAGCAGGCTTACTGGTGCTGGCCTCCCTGGTATGCTTGTGGTGCATTTATCGCATTAGGATTTCACAGCATCGCAGTGCGGCCATGATTATCCAAACCTTCACAGCCATTGAAGCAGGACAGTCTCCCCAAGCCTGGCTGGCTACTTTAAAAGATATTTAGGCACAGGATGGGAGGCTTGTGCACTGCACTTGAGGCTAAGATATGCTGACCTCAAGCAGAGCAGGTCTGATTGCATGTGGGTTGGTACCCTAACTCCCACCTCTGTGAAAAGGGTATTGGACGGATCTAGTGTTCTCTGGGTGAACGACGCCTAGACAAACATTAGTACATGTTCCATTTTAGCAGAGATCAGACCTCTACTCTTGCCTGTTGCTTTGCAAAACAAAAAGGGGGAACTGTAGAGAGCTGTGTGGAGTCGCACCCATAAGATGGTGCTGGCTTCTGCCCTCCGCCCTCCTGAAGGCGAGCGCTCTTCGTGATAAACAACTCCTTATTAGGCTTGGCTGGAATTGTGTGTTGCTTGTGTATGCATGGACCTATGGACAGTGCCCACGTGGCTGTCCAGGATTGGTAGCCAAAGCCTACTTAAGGGCTGGGAGAGGCTTGCCCGGGGAGAGATATTGCTGTTAATAAGGTCCTGAATAAACTGCTTAAAGAAGAGCTTCGGTGTTGCATCATCCTTGCTGGTCGAGGCGGTCGCGACAGTTGCTTTCTTCTGCTTCCATTTTTTTGATGTTCAGGTCTAGCTGTTGGGGGAGGGCTAGGTTCTGGTGATGCTATATTCCTCTTTATTTTGTTGTATGTACTTTGACATCTGCCCATCTCCTCATGGGTTCATTCTTGGTCTTATCAGCACTCTTGGTCCAGACAGAACTGACAGATTCAGGAAGCCTCTCTCTGGTCCAGATGGAAGCTCTGGGCCAGATGGGAGCTGGGGGCTGGTCTCTGAGTCTCAAGCAGTGGCTGGAGTCTCTGGCAGATGGGTGTGGTGGCAGGGTGTGGAGATTGCAGGGTCTGCCTGGCGTCTTGGAATAGGAGAACCTTCCCATGAGGCCTGCCTGGGTGGCCAGAACCTGGGGCCAAGTTGGGCAGGTCTTTCCCAGAATGGCTGGTGCCCAGGGATGGGACCTAGGCACAGGCCTCCCTGGGTATGACTCCAGGCACTCACCTCTGGTCCTGATGGGAGTTCAGAGCTGGATCAATGTTCACATTGTTAGTGAACAGTTTTACAACCCCAATGTCCTATGTTTTACCCTTTCCAAAGAAAAGACTACCAGGCATATGGTTCTTCGCAATGGCATGGAAAGGAGAATGAATACAAAGACCCCCACATCTTTCATGTTCTAATGGACCTCCTTGACTCCTGGGTTCAGAGGCATCTGGTACTACACTTAGCAGTCTTATGAGGTTTCTCAGGTGTAAATTTTATCATTCCTCAATTATCTCTATTGACAGTGCCAGATCATCATATTTCTTGGTTTTGTTAGTTTTATCTAATCAAAGTCTTCATACTCTCAAAAATATACTGTTGTTTCCTCCCCTCATAAGTCCATATTTGTAAGTGTGTGCCTTTAAACAAATTTTAATATAAGTCAAGCATGCTTTTAGGTGAAATTGAATGGATTTGTACATGCATATGCATGTGATTTCATCTTAACACTGAAACATCATTTAGCTTGAAAACATTCAGTTAAGTTCCTTGATAGAACATGGTATCATTTTTGACCCATGTGGCCAGACAAAGGCGCTGCTCCCTGTGGCTTTCCTGTGGGAAAGAATTGCATAAGCCACTGGCTGGGTTTTTGGAAGCTGAACAAGGTGGCTGCAAGGCTGAGTCTCAAAGGTTGAGATGAAAGAATGAAGTGCTGACGTGCTGTTTATTTTGTCTAACCTGGTCACATCTTCCTCTTAGCTATACCTTCTTTCCCTCCCTAACTTGTTTGGAACTTAAAAAAACTTAGTTATTTTATTATATTTGTGTGCATACATCTCAGTACATGAGTACATAGAGAACAGAAGACAAATCTCAGGAGTTGGTTCTCTCCTAATATCTTGTGAAACTGATTAAATTCAGGCCATCAGGCATGTGCACAGCCACATGGACCCACTGATTTTGTTTTGTTTTATTTTATTTTTGAGACAAGGTCTCATTTATTTGAGGTTGGTCTTGAGCTTACTGTGTTTCCAAAAATGAACTTGAATTTCTGATCCTTTTGCCTTTACCATTGAGTATTGTGATTACAGATTTGTAATCCAACACACAAGTTTATGTGGTGTTAATGACTAAATACAAGGCTTCATTTATGCATATGCGGGAAATATTATACCAGCTGAGTATGTCACTAGCACGTGTTCCAAACTTCTTACCAAAATTTCTGTATTGTTCCATGACCCCATGACTTTCCATACCTCCTTTTACTTTGATGCTTGGTAGTATTTTGCAGTCTCAGCCATCATTAATCTTTTCTAACTTGGCTCCTGATTCTAAGTTCTAAGAGTTTGTGACTAAATCTTAATACTTACATAATCTTGTTATTTCTGTTTTATAGATTCAGAAACTAACCTGGAGAAGAAAAATAGAAGTGATCAAGGCCACAGAGCTCTGAACCCAAGCAACCAGAATACCCATAACCATTTTCTAGTGGCCATTTACAAATTGTATCCACATGCCAACAGTTTTCTGAGATACATAAATAAGTATAAGTAAATAAATTAATGGATATCACTTAACTCTCATTTTCCACATGGATCAATCTGAAAGGGAAGGTGTTGGAGAACTGAACAAGAATATTAACAGTTTGACCTTAATGGAGACTTACAGAATCCCAAAGTATTCCATGTAGTTCAGGCCTGCCTTGAACTCACTATGTAGTTGAGGACAACATTGCACTTCTTATTTTCCTGCACTTTTGACAACACATTTTAAGAATATAGAATATTTGTAAAAATTATTCATAAAACAAATCTTAATTTTTAAGTATTAGAATCCTATAGATCACTTTCTATGCAATTGAATTACAAATGAATAGGCAAAACCTCAAGTATTGGGGAGTTAAAGCAATAAAACAACACCTGTGGATCAAACAACATCATAAGGAAAACTAGAAAATATTTATGGTGAGGACTAGAAGAAGTCCTGAGTGAAATGTCTATTGTTGACATGAGCATAGCCATGTCAAGATTCCCAATGCATCAGACCCATATTTATCAGTGTTTACAAATGGTTGACCTTTAGCTAAGAACTATACACACAGAATCCATCAACTGAAGCTTCCTCCTCCCAGATGACTGCAACCTGAGACTGCTCCCCTACAGCAACCTCCTCATTTGTGTTGTGCACTGAATTTCCAGTCTCTATTACAGCATGTGGCCTACTCTATCCCAGCTTTTCTGCACATGTGTGTAAGACAAATTGCTAAATGGTCTTATTAATAAAAACCTGGAACCAGATATTGGGGTGAATGCTAACAGATCAGAGAAGCAGAACAAGCCACAGTCAACCTCACCCAACCAACTCCTCAGCTGATCCTGTTTCCACAAATCCTCAGACTGAAAGCCTCTGAGTCCTCATCCCTGAGGGTCCTAGTTGAATTGCTGCTTAAAAGTTTCTAATTCCTGGTCCTCACACTTTTATATACCTTTCTGCCTCTTGCCACCATTTTCTGAGATTAAAGGCATGTGTTTTTCTCAAGCAAAGGCATGAGATCTCATGGGCTGGGATTAAAGGTGTGTGCCACCATGACTGGCTCTGTATCAGTGTGACCTTGAAGTCAGAGATCCAGATGAATCTCTGTTCCTGAGTGATAGGGTTAAAGGCATATGTGCCACCACTGTCTGGCCTCTATATCTAATCTAGTGGCTGTTCTGTTCTCTGACCCCCCCAGATAAGTTTATTAGGGTACCACATATGTGTCTGTTGTTTCTTCATACAGCCACCTTGTAAACCAGTGTGAAGAACTTTGGGTCCATATGACCCAAATATATCTTTCCTTTTCATATTCCAAAAGACTTTGTATTCTTCTCCAGAGATATTTGATCAGTAGGTGTTGTTGCTCAATTCACAATACCTAGAAAGCAGTAACAACCTAAATGTATTTCAACTGAGTAAGTAATCAAAATTTGGTAAGTAAGTATACACTATGGAGCAATATTCAGTTGCAAAGAAAAGATGAAATAATGAACTTTCAGATAAAAACATGGGACTAGAAAAGATAATATTGAGTAAGGTAGTCCAAACCAAGAAAAAAGCTGCATCACACGATCTTTTTCATCTAAGGTTCCTACCTATAAATCTTCAGATATGAGTACATATCACAGAGCAAGTACAGAAACCAGAGAAGTAATAAGGGACAATTGCCAGTAAAGTGATGGATCTTGGAGGAGCACCTACAATTGCCACATTACTAAACCAGAAAACCCCCTAACTACATGATAAGCATTTGACCTTATACCCAAAGGTTATAATCTTCACCCTTTAGTAGGGAAATGGTAAAAGATGGAGACCATTACAGAAAATCACAACCAATCAAAATTCACAGCAATGGAGCTTAATTTCAACTGACATATCTACAAAACAACTACTACATGTAAAGCTAAGTGAACATTGCAGAGAAAAGGGAGGCAGAGCAATAGGGAGCTTACTGTAGATTGTGTCTCTCAGAAATGCTAGAACCCAAACTCATAAAGTCTCAACAGTATGACTGCCTACACATAAGCTCAACAAAGATAATGAAAGTAAGCATGCTTCTGTGGTCATACAGAAAGTCCAGAAGACCTCAACTTTACAGAGAGAACTACCAGCAAGAAAGAACTTCTGAAGCAAGAGAAACAGCATCCTCCATGTAAGAGCACACCAACTGTTTATTCAATAATGAATGATCATCCCTGAAAACACTTAAATACAAGTAACAATATACAAAATATAGTCTGGTTCACAATACAAGTTACTATGATTGAATGTCTAAAATAGAGCAATGGGCACAGAAAACAAAATGAGAGGGGAATGGATAGAATGTCGCTGAGAATCTAGTTATTGGCCTTAACAATTGGAGTGTATTTGTGTTTCACAAACATCCCAAGAGAAGAGCTGTCAGTACAGAGAAGTACAGGCCACTAAGACTAGAGCCATCCCCAAAGGGTTTACATAAACTGGAACTGTCACAGCTTTTTGGAGGCAATAATTTCACTCCAGGTTGGCACAGTGATAATGTATATACTTCATACACTGATCTATACAGGGTGTAGAAAGCAAACTATTATCAGTAGGCCTTTGTTTCTCTTATTCCCAGGACATGTCAAATAAATAATTTTCAGAAGGGAACAAATTTCAATTTCTTTTCTGCTATTGATGGCAATTATTAGATTGTTGCAATGATTCCTGTTTTAAACCCTATTATCTCTATTATAAAAAAAGTACAACAGTTTCTCTTTTCTTTATCTAGCATATTCAAGAGATTTTTAAAAAAATTGAGCCAAAATATTATGTGTTCCAGAACATTTAGTATGTTCTATTGAGATAACCTAGACTAAATAATTTATAAAAGCCTAAATTTCTTACTTACAATTTTATAGACTGTAAAAGTTAGGGCTTATGTCTGTTTTTTCTTCCTTGCCTTTTTGAGACAGGGTTTCTCTGTGTAGCTTTGGAGCCTTTCCTGGAACTCGCTCTGTAGCCTATGCTAGCCTCAAACTCACAGAGCTCTGCCTGTCTCTGCCTCCTGAGTGCTGGGATTAAAGGCATGCACCACAACCGCCCCACCTGGTGCTTATGTTTGTATCATCAAAATTCACTAAAGAAACATAAACACCCCTCCTAAACTTCATTAATGAGAGCAATAATTCTATTAATGAAGACAGAGAAATAAGCACATAATAAACATTGGAATTGCATGTTTTAAAAATAATATCTTCAGTTTTATGCTTTAAGATACTCATTTAGAGAGTAGTAGATGCTTCACTAAGGTGGTATTTTATTTGTACTGAAATGTGATTTTAATTGTATATTACTAAATAAAGTTGCCCAGGGGTCAGAGCTATTAGAGCCATAGCAAGAGCGTGGTGGTGGTGGCGGCGCCGAACACCTTTAATTCCAGCACTTGGTAGAAGAGCTAGGTAGATCTCTGTGTGTTCAGGGATACAGCCAGCATTGGAGACACATGCCATTAAGACCTGGAAGGCTGTACATACAGGCAGTGATGAGGCAGTCACATGTTTGGGTTTACAACCAATGAAAAGGCAGAACAGAAAAAATATGTAAAGACATACACACAGGAAGTAGCTCTTTTTCGGAGAAGTAGGAGCACCACAGGAGGAAGGGTAAGGTTTTAGCTCTAAGTTCTGACCTCTTGGCTTTCTCTTTTATGTTGATTCTGTGTTTCTTATTTAATAAGACAATTGGTTACATCTACATTTGGCACCCAACGTGACAAGAATCCATTAAAAATTGCTTGACTTGGCAGCAGGTTCGGTTTCCCGCCTGGGCGGCCAGCTCCCTAGCCTGGGTGCTTAACTCCCTAGCCTGGGCCCAGGTCGACTTGGCCTCAGGCTGGATTAACCGTGAGCTACTTGCTTAAAGCAAGTGCTACAAACAACTCAGGCCTGCCCTGCTGAACAGGGCCCCTGCCTGTAAAGCCAACGCATGTGGTTGAAGCTTAAGAAAGCCAGAACCAAGCCTTGACTCGGCTCAAGAGGGAACACATGGCTGGATGTAAGATTTAGCTGGCTATGCATTCTTACGTGTTCTCTCTCTCTCTCTCTCTCTCTCTCTCTCTCTCTCTCTGGATTCACACCTCGGACACTAGGTGGCTGTTTTGAAATTCCCTTGGATTTCTACTGTTCTATGCAGATTTGGTAAGTCACAACATATCAGATATTTTAAAGGAAACTATTTAAAAGAGAATTTTTTTCCACATTTAAAAAAAATGGGTTTTATGTGTACATTGGAAGAATGGGTTTTGTTTGAAATTTTAGGCAGTCTGACAATGGAACAACTATATGAGAAGATTAATATTGATCATATTATGCAGTTTATTACCATGCTTATCCTCATTTTACTATTTAAAAAGAAAGTCAATTTAAGTGCCAGGATGACAGCTTTAGAAAAACTTATTAAACATGTAAAAATTCAGACAGAAGAAATTAACAGTGAAGTTGTTTCAAGTTTGGGTCATAAGGTTACAGAAAGAAAGCCTATTTTCACACAGTTACCCTTAATTTATCCTGTAACTGTACAGCACTTGCCTGATCAAATGACTACACAAAATATTTGGGCTCCAATTGAAACGATGGATTTACAAAGGTTTAAGGAGGCAATAGTATCTTATGGCATGCATTCCCCACATGTAAAACAAATGTTAAACTTTTGGTCAACATATAATAGGATTGTACCACAGGACTGGTCAGAGCTGGCACAAGCTCTTCTTGAACCCAGCCAGAGGCTTCAGTTTTTAACTTGGTTCAAGAATGAAGCTAAAAAACATAGAAAAACAATGGAGGGATAAAGGAATACAAGTATGCCAGGATCAGCTTATTGGAGAAGGCCAATATGCTCCAGTACAAACACAATGTTTATATGATGTCCAAACCCTAATTTTATGTTGAACGGCAGCCTTGAAATGCATGGGAAAGAGTTGAGGAACCAGGAAAAAAACTGAGTCATTTACAAATGTTATGCAAGGCCCAAAAGAATCTTTCACAGACTTTTTACAAAGACTGGCTTCAGGAGTAAAGAGAATGATCTCGGATTCAGAAGATAGTAAGATAATAATTGAATCTTTGGCCTTTGAGAATGTGAGTGCAGCATGCAAAAGAATAATCAGGCCATTAAAGACAAGATCTGCACCTTTGGAAGATTGGATTAGAGACACAGTTAATGTTGAGGCTCATGACCAAGATGATATGTGGGGAGGAGAAACAATTTCAAAAGGTTTGAGGAATGTTAGATGTTTTGGATGTGGAAAGCAAGGACATTTGAAAAGGAACTGTAAATAGGTCA